>NC_048926.1:2424462-2606189 GCF_011077185.1 Oxyura jamaicensis | reverse complement strand
CGTCCCCCCCGTGTCACCGCATGCACCCCGACACCCTCTCGGTGCCAAGGCGGTGGGTGGGTGGCATCCACAGCAGGACAAGGATTTGGACCCCAGGCTTCCCTCGGGGCCAGGAGGCGGTGTGCGTGGCCTTGGTGGCCGCGGGGTGACACGTGCTCGTGGGGCGTTCGTGCCCTCCAGCCCCGCATCGGGCCCGCGCCTGGCACCCGAGCGCTCACACGCCGGAGGTTTTTTCTCGCGAGCGGTGCTGTAAGCCTGGAGGCACGGCTGCCGGGCAGCCCTGGGGTCCCAGCACCTCAAAAATCAGCGCCTCCGGTCGTTTTTCTGGAAAACGAGGCTGAGAGGCGTCCCTGGGGGATGCACGCGTGGCTGACAGGAGGAGGGGTGCAGCGCAAAGCCTTCCTCGCCTCTCTTGCGTCCAAGCTCAGCACAACGCGGCATGTGTCAGGCCAGCCCCGGGGACACACGTACGGTGGTGTTTCTGGCTGCCGGCTTGCTCTCGGCGTGTAATCCGATGTGAGGGCAAGCCGTGGGTGTCCCCGGCCCTGGAATGGTGCAAATCTGGGGCTGAGCTCCCGCGCCCGGGGGTGGCTTTGCGCGTGCAGCTGTCCCTTGGATGGCTTCATCGGGGCGGAAAGCAGGCAGGGACCTTCGTGCAGAAGCGGTTCCTCCTCTGAAATGGGTTGTTTGTCGGTCTGTGCCGCCTCTGCTCCCATGCGCTGCTCCTCCTCCATCGCTTGGATGGGTGCAGGCTGCTGCTGGGAGTCACGGCCAGCACCAGGACCGCCGTAGTAAAATTGGGCCTTGCTGGCAGCAACAAAAGGTATGGGAGGAGACGCAGGGTGCTGAGCCTCCAGGCTCCTCTTCTGGTGGTTTTATGCTCCCTCCACCTCCAAACCTAGGAAGGCTTGCTGATGGCAGGGCCATCGCAGCACCCAGCTGCTGGCAGCGCAGCAGGGGATGCCACGCGTGTTGGGGAGGGAAGCATCGTACCCTGCTTGCGGTTTCTGTGACCCTGGCATGCAAATGTTCACACTTTGTCCCCCCATGGAAAAAAAAAACAACAACCTCTGTGTGGTGTAGGTTCACGTTCTTTTTCCTTGTAACGACCGTAAAGGCTTTGTTCTGCACTCGGCTGAGCCTGAGGTCCAAAAGCAAAGCCTTGCGCTGGGTTTTATTCCCTCAAGCCCAGAATAAAATCTGTAGCCTGCGTTTTCCCCGTGTTAAGTGTGTTTTCTTTGGCAGAGATAAGCGTGTCTTCTGTTTTGGGCAGCTCGGGCTGTGTTTGTATTTAAAGCTCTTTCTCTCTGAGCTCTGGGCCTTCCTTCTGCAGAGCCTGCACTGAGAATTGACTGTGTCACAGTTAGGGCACTGTGGGACTAATAACATTGCCCTGCTCCAAGGAAACATTTTTTTATCACTTACAAAATCTGAAATCGCCTTTAAAGGGAAGCAGGGGCTGCATGCTGCAGGTGATGACGATGTGGTAAATGATGAGTTTCAGGTGAGCAGCACCCAGGGGCTCCCCAGCTGGCAGGGCTGCAGGAGAAATCACTGTGGAGATGAACTGCACACCAGCCCTGCGTCTGCAGAGGGATCTGCGCGAGGAGCGAGCTGTCTGAGGCGTTCGGCTTGCTCTCACATGCTTGCTCCTGTAGCTGAGTCAGCCTCGCACACAGCCGGGCTGGGAATCGTCTGCGGAGGGTTCCTGAGAGCTGTGACAGATCACGCGCAGAGCACGGAGACGTTCTCCACGGCGAGCCTTCGGTGAGGTCCTGCCTCTTTGTGAGGAGCTGCACCTGAACGCGCAGCAAGGCCTGCGGCTTTGTGGAAGCTGGGGGCAGCAGATCCTATGCCTCAGGGGCTGTTCTGGGCACATGTGGCATGTTGTCAGGACATTTCTGCTAAAACGCAGCGCAGTGGAATACTGCTAATTGTGCCCCGTTGTTCTTCGGCTTAGCAGAAGCATTCCGACATTCACATCACACATGACATTGTTAAGTTTCAGAGTGAACAGTCTGCTGGTGTGTTTGGGGTAGCTGTTCGTCAGGCTGGGGACAGGACAACTGCTCTGCCTGGAAAATCTGTGCAGTGTCAAAGTGCTTATGGACGCTACTTGCCCATAAGCTTGGGGATGTCCTTGTGAAACTCCTGGGAGAAGCTACGGTTCTGCTACCGGAGTGCAATTAGTGCTTTACTGAGTCATCAGAAGTCAAGGGACAGCGTAGCCAGCCAGTAATCTTCTGCTCATTTGTGAGAGTGGCTGTTTTATTTATATTTTATATAAATTACATGTATTTATATCTATAGTCATTTGTAACGTGGATGCCTTACTAATGATTGTAAGAGAAGAACATTTCCTGGTCAGTTCAGACTGAAATGGGGATGCCGTTGGGTATTTTTAGATGCTTTTGAGCGTCTAAGTGCCAGCTTCCAGGCTGGAAAGAGAGGCTTTTACTTCCAGGTCTGCCTGGGGCTGTCCCACGTTCGGTCTGGCCTTGCTGGTCCTGCATAGCTACTGTTGGTCGGCTCCAACCGAGAGATCCCAGAAAGGTGGCTGGTCATGGGGATGGTGTCTCTGGAATGGATGTGAGACCTTTTGCTTTTCACGTTAGTTTTTGGGGCCTCCTTTGAGGTAGTTTGTGGAGCTCCGAGGCTTTAGAGACCGCAGTGGACGAGGAGTACTCTTGTGCTTCATGAAATCCATCGCGTCCATCTCTGTGCTCCTACCAGGCAGCCCGCAGCCTCCTCTTTCCCCAGGCACGTAGCAGTCATGGCAAGGGAAGAAAAAAACAAACAACAAATTGTTTTGTCCCGTGGCAGGAGAAGCAGTGGTGACACAACTAGCTGCTGCCTCCGCGGGACCAAATCCTGCCCTACCTGTCGGCGAGCAGCCTGCCGCAGGAGCGTTTAATTGCGTGCAGCGATTTCTGGAGGGCGTCTGCCCCGCGGCCACGGGCTGACTCAGCTTGGGCTCCTCCTGCCAGCCATCGGATGCCATCGGTGTGGTGGCAGGACGCAGAGGGACGTGGGTGGCAGGACCTGCCCCGGGACGTGCTGGGGACAGGGAGCGGCCAGGCGATGCTCCCCGCCCCTTGTGCCCTGCTTGGCTGAAGATGCACCCTGGTGCCCAACTATTTTAATTGGCCTTCATGCAAAAAGGAGAAGAAAAAAGCCTTCCTCTTCCTTCTGGAGTGGCCCAGCTCCCCTGGACGGGTTTGCACAGCCTGTGCTGAGGCTTTGCTGCCTTCCCCACGCCGGAGCAGAAGACACATGTCTGCCACGGCTTTCCCCAGCCTGCCACAGGGAGCTGCTAGCTGGGTATGCCATGCCTTGTAACTAATTCCAAAAACACATTGCTTTTGAACTCGGGAAGTCCTGGAGGAGCTGTGAAGGACCGCTTGGCATAGCCGGGGCAGTCAGTATGGAGGTGAGTGTCTGGGCTGGGGTCTGCACAGCGGGGAGGGTGGCGTGGAGACCCCTTGCAGCTGGAAGGAGACTCGAATACCGTACCCACCCGTCCCAAATACCATCTTGGGTGTTTGTGCAAGGGGAAAAGAAAGCAGGAACTGTTGTTGTGGAGGGGCTGCAGTTGTCAGCTGGAGCCTAATAATAGGAAACGTTTGGTGCTTAACACCTGGTCGGCCTTGTCTGGCCGGAGGAGCTGGGGTGAAAGCCCGTGGGAGCTGTGGGGCGTCCCGAGAAATGCAGCTTCTGGCCGGGCAATCGGCTTGGAGACATCTTAGATTGCAGCTCTCTGGCTCGGGAAGCTGGGCCAGCAGTCCTGAAACTTGCAGCAATCATTTCTGCAGCTGGAGGCTTCACAGCTGTATGGAGAGGAGGCTCGTGGTGCTTTTTGAAATGGCTTGTTTTTTTTTTTTTTTTCTCCCACACTTCGTTGTTGCAAGCTAGTAAATTAATTAGGTGCAGTTTTCAGGGGCTGTTGGGTTGGGTGAGAATAGTTGAAAGCTTGTCAGCGAGGATCTCCTGTATGTTTTTGGCTGGAAGATAAAGGAGTGGGTAATGTGTTTGAGCTCAGGAGTGGATTCAGTTAAAGGTATGGTCCTGTAGGCACAGCTGAGGTCCTTGAAGGCCGTTTTCCTGACATTGTTCTACCTTCGGTGCAATCCTTCTGGCTTCATTTGATCTGCAATCGGGAGAGGAGACGGCGGTGGCACGTGTGGCTCACCCATGACTCACCGGAGCTGCTAACGCCGTAAACACGCGCTGCGACAGCCCTGCTGCCCTGCCTGCCCACGGGGTCTGGGATGGGGACAAACCCCGTCCCTGTTAGCAGAATCTGGGCTGCCAGGTCCATGGCACACGGCTGTAGGGGCATGGTACTGATGCCCAAGCAGGAGCAGCCACCACAGGAATCCGCGTGGGATCCCGGTGGGTGGTGCTGCGTGGTGCCCTCCCCTACTCTCAGGACCAGCTCCGACCCTGGTGGCAGCTCTGAAATCAACCTCACACTTCTGGAAAGCTCTGCTAGCGAGCAGGCAGCTCGCCGTGCCATCCCCGCAGCCCTGCTCCAGCCGTCCCCGTTGTGGTGGTTTTACCGTGCTAGGCAGCTGAACACCACAACCGCTCTCTCACTGCCCCTCCTCAGATGAGGAGGGGAAGAAGTAAAGGAAAGAACAACTCATGGGTTGAGATAAGGATAATTTAATTAAAGGGAAAAATATTATTAAGGAAATATGATTATTTATTAAACAATTCAACTAAAGGGAAAAAAAAGGGAAAGGGGAAGAGGGAGGGGGAAAAGGAATAACAAAACAAAACAAGTAAAGGCTGTGTGGAAGTGCAGAGGAAAGAAATTCCTCTCTGCTTCCCACCAATGAGCAATGCTTGACCACGTCCTTGAAGCAGGGCCTCAACGCACGTAGCCGGTGTTCGGGAGGAGGACAGACGTTTTCAGAACGAGAGCCCACCCCTCCCCTCTTCTTCCTTTTTCCACCTTTTATTGCTGAGTGTGACCCCACATGGTATGGAATATCCCTTGGGTTGGGTTAGGTCAGCTGCCCTGGGGATGTTTCTTTCTCACTTTTTTGCCCACCCCCTAGGAGGGTTAGAGAGAGTCCTGATGCTGTGCCAGCACTGCTCAGCAGCAGGCACAACGCCGGTGTGATCCCACTGCTGTTCTAGCTCCAAGTGCAGAGCACAGCACTGTATGGGCTGCTCTAGGGAAAGTTGACATCCCAGCCAGACCCAGTACAACCTCCATGCCCTATTCCATAACATTTGTGTCACTCTCAGGCCCCCCATACTTTGGCATATTCTCATCACCATTGTTCCTTGTTCTTTAACAACTTGATAGGTAGGTACATCTTCACATTCTATAAGTCTTTCTCGGAGAACGTCCATAAGAACTGTTGACTATTTAGTCTTCATCTGCCAAAGTGGTCACTCAGGGCAGGCAGAGTTGGATGTGTGGACACCAGCACCAGCTTAGCTCAAGTCCTTGTTGCACTTGCCCAGTTCCTTGCAAAGTTGACCTGTTGTTGATCTTGCAGCATCTTCCTACAATGTATAACTTAGATCACAGATTAGTTTTCTCCCAAAGTTAGATCTCCTTGAGGCACACACCAGATAACCCCATCCTGCTGCATTACCCACCAGGTATACCCTGGTCCTTGGGTGAAGACAATACCACGAGTGGGTTTGCCTTGTCCCGAGGCAGGAGTAACCCACACCGCCTTCCCCATCCACTTCCGTACATGCACTGTGCGGACTTTAGCTCCCTTCACCGTGTGTAGGGGTTTTGTTTCGGCAGGACCAGCATGGCTCTCAGAACCCTTTTGTTAACTAGCCAAATGGCTTCTGGTAGATTTATGTCCCATTGTTTCCATGTCCCAGCACCCAGTGCTCTTAACATAGTCTTTAACAATCCTTTCAGCCTTCCGAGAGGCTTGTGGGTGATAAGGGATGTGATACACCCACTCAATACCATGCCTCTTGGCCCAGGAGGTGACAAGATGTTTCGGAAATGACTCCCATTGTCGGACTCAATTCTCTCTGGTGTACCATGACTCCACAGCACTTGCCGTTCTAAGCCCGAGATAGTGTTTCGGGCCATGGCATGGTTTACAGGGTATGTTTCCAGCCACCCAGTTGTTGCTTCAGCCATGGTTAGTATGTACTGTTTGCCTTGGCGGGTTTGTGGGAGTGGTCTGATATAGTCAATCTGCCAGGCCTCACCATATCGAAACCCTAGCCACCTCCCCCTGTTCCAGGGAGATTTTACCTTCATGGCTCTCTTGATTGCAGCACAGGTCTCACACTCATGGGTAACCGGTGTGATGGCCTCAATGGTCAGGTCCATCCCTCAGTCTTGAGCCCATCTGTATGTGGCATCCCTCCCCAGATGTCCTGATGTTTCATAGGCCCATCGAGCTACAAACAGCTCACCCTTATGTCCCCAGTCCAGGTCCACCTGAGCCACTCCAATTTTTGAAGCTCGATCCGCCTCTTTGTTGTTGATGTTATTCAGTAGCACAACTCTTGGGCATGTGGGCATCTACATGACATACTTTTACATCCAGGTTTTCTACCCGGGCAGCAATATCTCCCCACAGGGTAGCAGCCCAGGTAGGTTTACCTCTGCACTGCCAGTTGCTCTGTTTCCATTGCTGCAGCCACCCCCACAGAGCATTTGCCACCATCCATGAGTCAGTGTAAAGATACAGTACTGGCCATTTTTCTCTTTCGGCAATCTCTAGGGCTAGTTGTATGGCTTTCACTTCTGCAAACTGACTCGACTCACCTTCCCCTTCCATGGCCTCCACAACTCGTCGTGTGGGACTCCACACAGCAGCTTTCCATCTCGGATGGTTCCCTACCACACGGCAGGATCCGTCAGTGAACAACACATACTGCTTTCTGTCTTCTGGCAACTCATGATATGGTGGTGCCTCTTCAGCATGGGTTACCTCTTCTGTCAGTACTCTGAAATCTCTGCCTTCCGGCCAGTCCATGATCTCTTCCAGGAATCCTGGGCGATTACGTTTTCCCATTCGATCCCGCTGTGTAACTGACACTACCCACTTACTACACGTAGCATCAGTCGCATGGTGTGTAGTGGGAATTTTCCCTTTGAACATCCAGTGTAACACAGGTAGCCATGGTGCCAAGAGGAGCTGTGCTTCTGTACCAACAGCCTCTGAAGCAGCTCGAACACCCTCATATGCTGTTAGCATCTCTTTTTCAGTTGGGGTGTAATTGGTTTCTGATCCTCGATAGCCCCGGCTCCAGAACCCCAGAGGTCGACCTCAAGTTTCTTCTGGGGTTTTCTGCCAGAGGTTCCAGGTGAGGCCTTGCTCCCCAGCTGCAGTGTAAAGTATGTTTTGCGCAGCTGGTCCGGTACAGACAGGCCCAAGGGCTACTGCACGAGCTATTTCTTGTTTGATTTGTTCAAAGGCCTGTTGTTGCTTGGGGACCCACTCGAAATAGTTTATCTTTCGAGTCACTCGATATAGAGGACTCACAAGCTGACTATAGTCCAGAACATGCATTCTCCAGAATCCCACAAGGCCTAGGAAAGCTTGCGTTTCCTTTATGCTAGTTGGCAGAGACATTGCCGTTATTTTGTTGATCACATCCATTGGAATATGGCGACGTCCATGCTGCCATTTTACCCCCAGGAGCTGGATTTCCTGTGCAGGTCCCTTGACCTTACTCTGTTTGATGGCAAAGCCATCTTTCAGGAGAATTTGGATTACTGTTTTCCCTTTCTCAAAAACTTCTTCTGCTGTGTTGCCCCACACAAGGATGTCATCAATGTACTGCAGGTGTTCAGGAGCTTTCCCTTGTTCCAGTGCAGACTGGATCAGTCCATGGTGAATGGTAGGGCTGTGTTTCCACCCCTGGGGCAGCTAATTCCAGGTGTATTGGATGCCCCTCCAAGTGAAAGCAAACTGCGGCCTTCATGCTGCTGCCAAAGGGATGGAGAAAAATGCATTAGCGATATCAATTGTGGCGTACCACTTGGCTGCCTTTGATTCCAGTTCGTACTGAAGTTCTAGCATGTCCGGCACTGCAGCACTCAGTGGTGGCGTGACTTCGTTCAGGCCGCGATAGTCCACCGTTAGCCTCCACTCGCCGTTAGACTTTCGCACTGGCCATGTAGGAATATTAAAGGGTGAGCAAGTCTTGCTGAGGACTCCTTGACTCTCCAGCCGATCAGCCAACTCATGGATGGGAATCAGGGAGTCTCACTTGGTGTGATACTGCCATCGGTGCATCATTGTGGTAGCAGTTGGTACCTGCTGTTCTTCAACCTTCAGCAGTCCTACAATGGAGGTGTCTTCTGAAAGGCCAGGCAGGGCAGACATCTGCCTAATCTTCTCTGTGCTCAAAGCAGCTATGCCAAAAGCCCACCGGTACCCTTTTGGATCCTTGAAGTACCCTCTCTTGAGGTAGTCTATGCCAAGGATGCATGGAGCCTCTGGGCCAGTCACAATGGGATGCTTTTGCCACTCAATCTCAGTTAGACTCACTTCAGCTTCCAACAGTTAGCTGTTGGGATCCCCCTGTCACTCCAGAGATACAGATGGGTTCTGTCCCTTGGTAGCCTGATGGCATTAAGGTACATTGTGCAACAGTGTCCACTAGAGCTTTGTATTTCTTGTGGTTCCAATGTGCCAGGCCATCGGATCCACACAGTCCAATAAATCCGGTTATCCCTCTCCTCTACCTGGCCAGAGGCAGGGCCCCTCTAGTCCTGGCTGGAGCGTCTGCCACTTAATTCTTGCAAATGAGAAGCAGAGGTCCCTTCATCAAGGTCAAGAATAGCATCAGGTCTTCTACTGCCTCTGGAGAATTTCCCAACAGAAACTGGAGCAGCATTTTTCTTAGGAGCCCCTCTTCTTGCTGCTGTATTTCCTTTCAGTTCACGTACCCGAGCAGCTAGGGTTGAAGTAGGTACACTATCCCATTTTCTCTTATCTTCCCCATAGTCATGCAGGTAAAATCACAAAGTGCCACATGGTGTGCGTCTTGGGTACTCTCTCGAGCAGGGAAATACTGGTTCTTAGTGGCTGAAATATCACTCCGTCTGGGTGAGGAGGGGTATGCTTGTTCTACAAGGTGGTCCAGTCTTACGGACAGTTTCTCCACAGCTGAGAGACAGGCCCGTAGTGGAGCAGAGAGATTGTCTTCATATTGTCTTCATATTTTTTAAGCTGGCAGGACACTGTTGGTCCCATCCCCTCATCCCAATTAAATATTGCCAGCGTACTGGCATGTGATGATGGTGCACTCTGCACCAATTTACGCCACATGGACGTTGTGCACTGGACTTCATTGGGATCTTTAGGTGTCTGGGCATTGTCCAAATCACTATAAATCATCTCCAGCACAGCTAATTCCTCATTTGCTGGAGACCTTTATCCACAGTGGCCCACTTGCCTACTTGATATACAGTGTCTTCCTTATGGGGATACCTTTCTTTCACAGCTGCCAGGAGTCACCTCCAGAGGCTGAGAACCTGTGTCCCTCTCCCAATTCCTTTATCATTTACCCTTTCTCTAGAGAGGGATCCCAGCTGCTTGGCTTCATTGCCTTCTAGTTGTTGGCTATTGGCCCCAGCGTCCCAGCATTGAAGCAGCCAGGTGAGGATGTGTTCACCTGGGTGTCGACCATAATCCTTTCGTAGGCTGTTTCAGGACAGATTGCTGGGTAAGCTTTCTAAACAATCGACTGATCTTAGAGAGAATAGGAGACCTGTTAGGCAGGATTAGAAATAGCAATATATGGGTTATTATTATTCAAAATACTCAAATACCCCTCTTCTTCCTTTTTCCACCTTTTATTGCTGAGTGTGACCCCACATGGTATGGAATATCCCTTGGGTTGTATATTATTATTCAAAATACTCAAAAACTGTTGTAATTAGCCCACTGTGAAAGAAGGAGGAGGTACCATTCCTGATATTATTCATAAACTGACTTCCAGATGAGGAAAGGAAGGCGGTATAATTCTGAATATTCTCTAAAAGATGTTTTCTGTGAGACCCAAACGATAACAGTGCAGAGCCTGAATGCCAGATTAAACTCAAGGCCAGTGCTCAGCAGCACAGCGAATTTAAAAATACCAACACAGATTGTAGCACGTTCTCAGACTGGATGTGGAAGAGAAAGGAGAACATGACACGGATTGCATGGCACGTGATCAAACAAACCAGTACTAACAGGACACTGAACATGGTGACTAGCCAAGTAAGTGTGTTAGTTGTAAGAGTTTTAATCAATCCTATTGTTATCTCAACCCTTTGAGCCCTGCCAAAAAGGGCTGTGGTGGTTTTGCCATGCTAGGCAGCTGAACAGCACAACTGCTCTCTCACTGCCCCTCCTCAGATGAGGAGGGGAAGAAGTAAAGGAAAGAACAACTCACGGGTTGAGATAAGGATAATTTAATTAAAGGGAAAAAATATTATTAAGGAGAGATTATTATTAATTAAACAATTCAACTAAAGGGAAAAAAGGGAAAGGGGAAAAGGGAATAACAAAACAAAACAAGTAAAGGCTATGTGGAAGTGCAGAGGAAAGAAATTCCTCTCTACTTCCCACCAATGAGCGATGCTTGAGCACGTCCTTGAAGCAGGGCCTCAACGCACGTAGCCGGTGTTCGGGAGGAGGACAGACGTTTTTGCAACGAGAGCCCACCCCTCCCCTCTTCTTCCTTTTTCCACCTTTTATTGCTGAGTGTGACATCCTATGGTATGGAATATCCCTGGGGTTGGTTTAGGTCAGCTGCCCTGGGGATGTTTCTTTCTCACTTTTTGCCCACCCCCTAGGAGGGTCAGAGAGAGTCCTGATGCTGTGCCAGCACTGCTCAGCAGCAGGCACAGCACCGGTGTGATCCCACTGCTGTTCTAGCTCCAAGTGCAGAGCGCAGCACTGTATGGGCTGCTGCAGGGAAAGTTAACATCCCAGCCAGACCCAGTACACCCGTGCTGCCCACATTTCCCTGCCTCTGCGGCTGCTCTCGGTGGGCAGGACGCCGGCACGTACGCGCAGCGCTTGGCTGGCAGGCGGGGAAGCAGACAAAGGATTTTGGGGGCAGTGAGAATGGTGACGGGGTCCCCTCCCTTCCTCCCTCCCACCACGCGTTCAGCAGCCGTGCCCGGCTCCTCGCAGCACAACATCCCTTCCCGCTGAGCCTCGGGGATGGAAATGTCCCCTCCCAGCACCCGTGGACGTTTTCGGCCGGTCCCCCCGGCGGCATGGCGGTGCCGCAGCCGTGCTGGTGGCTTTGTTCTCTCTCACACCGCCCCGCTGCCGTGTTCTGTGCCGGGGGAAGGGGCCGGCAGTGGCGGCTTTTAATGCCGAGGTCGCTGACCCATCTCCATCCTACTGCCTCCGATCACCCAGCGCTCACAGGGACGGGGTTAATCCTGCACCCAGACAAGTGTTTTGGGGGATATCGTCCAGCTATCTGCCAGAGGTCTGGGGAGGGTTGCAGCGTGTGCCGTGTCAGGCAGCGGGATGGTAGCCTGGCCAAGCGTATCTGTTTAATTGAACCATAAATCCTGCAGCAGACCAATAGTGCAGGACTTTATTAAAACCCCAGGGTGCTGGTTGCCCTCCCTCCCTGCTTTCGGAGTGCCGGCGGAGCACGCAGCATCCTTCTAGGAATCGGCTGCGCTCAGCTGAAGGCGGACACTAAACACAAATTTGCATTACATGGGGTGAGTGATTGATTTACCAAGTGGCAACAGCCACTTCAAATCAAAGCTTCGGTTTCTGTGCTCTTTGTTTTTATTATTTTGTTTACAGTGTTGAGGTCTGTGCAGTCAGCCTGGCCGTCCCTTGTTATTCCTCCGGAAACTTTTTAACCCAGGGATTAATTTCAGCCAGATCGGACGGAGGAGCGCAGGTCTCACAGATAAGATCTTCCCTGCTTTAAGGAAAAGGGTGGAAGAGGGAAATCCAAATTTCTTCCTGACCACAAGGAGAGGCTGCAGCAGTCATGAGCTCACATACTGTCTGGGCGCAGGTGGGTCGGTTAACTCGCTTATACCTGCAGGGGATTTGGGGTTTGTGTCGCTGCAGCCAACCCAGGTATGTGCTGCTTCTTGTGGGGATGGGGGCTGGAAGGTCCCAGAGGGAGCTTGGGGTTTGGGGCAGTGGGGGAGAGGGAAAGGTCTGGGTGTGCATGTTGCAGGCGCAGTGGGGAGCAGGGGGGATGTGGGTCACGAATCAGTACAAAACTGGGCTCTGTTGTAGGGCTGCCTGCGGGTGTTTGTGTTTTTCCTGGGTGTCCCAGAACTCTGGAGCTGAGCTGGGGCCAGGCAAATGTTGGCTTTCAGGAGTGCCTTAGGCAGTACCCTCACAAGCGTTTCGTTAGGCAAATAATGCAAACTGACCAAAAGGAAGAAGGAGCTGGCTGTGGGGTGCTGCCAGGGATGGTGACCCCGCGCTGCAGGAGCAGCGGTGCCAGGGCTCGGTTTATTGACGGCTTTGTAAGCCCTGCTACCTCATGGGTTATGCTTTTGCTTTGAGCCTCATATTTGCCTGGACCCCTCTGTCCTGGTGCCTGTCTCTCCTCCTGGCCAGCTCAGGCTGGCCTCCAGCTCCTCGTTTTATATGGAGGGTGCAGAAGGGGCCGGAGCTGTTAGCCATCCCTGGTCCCCTCCCTCAGCTGGCAGCGGGGATTTCCCGTGCTGTGCAGGGCACATCGCTAGGGCCCCTGGTGTTCTGGGGGCACCGAACCCAACAACAACAAGAAAATCCACTCCAAAGAGTGCATAGTCTCGAGGATGTCCCCAGGTCTTTGCATTCAGCAGGGTTTTCTTTGTTATCTCTGTTTGCATCACCTGGCATCCGAGTAGGCGGCTGGGAGCTGCTGCGCAGGGCAGAAGCTGCAGGTCCTTGGTGGGACTGAAGGTGCAGGAAGGCATCTGACCACGCTTCCCCAGCCGTGTTTGTGGTGCTGGTGAGGAAGGGGAAACCTGCGCAGATAAATATGGGTGCAAAGCCCTGAGAAGGGGATCACCCAGTGGGCAGCAGGAGCTGGTCCTGTGCCTTCCAGAGCAAGGCTCAGCCGGGAAGTGATGAAGCATCCCCACACAGCACCGTGGCAGGGGATTTTGGCTGTGCCCTGTGTTTCCTTATGTTTGCCAACCTGTACTTACAGCCCCTGCTCTGACCGTGCAGCCACGCTGCTCTCCCAGGGCCTGCTGCTCGCTCGTGACCACCCGGCTTGCAGCATGAAGCCAGGGTCAGGTTTATTTTTAGTCTGCTGCCTCTCTACCACAGCGTCCTGCAGTCCCAACAGGCTCCCTGGCCTTGAGCTGAGCCTTGCCATGTACCTGCTGGGACAATCGGGTGTTTTACTGCTGGTGATGGTTAATGCTTGTGGCGTGCCACTGCCTAGAAGCTCACAGAGAGTGTCTGCAGACTGGGGAATAGACAAAGTCTGTCCCCAAAAGCTTGGCTGGTCTCGCTGCAGTTTCCCAACAAGGTGGAGGTCCACACTGGCAGCATTCTGGCATCAGTGAGGGCCTGTGACCTTGTCTGTACGTAGGGCTTGGAGCTGCTAATAGGAGTGATTTGTGAACACCCAGTTCCCAGCGGAGCCGGGGAGGATGCTCTGCCCTGCTTGTGACGGCTCTTCTTCCAGCCACAGCCTGAGGCCGCCGTTTCTGCCTCTCCCCTTTCTGCCGTCACTACTGGCACTCTTTTTCTGGGGATTCTGTTCCTTTTTTGTCAGCTCGGAGAAGTATTTTCCTTACGCTCGCCTCTATTTAGGGCTCTGGGGGAGGAAATGACTCAGCCTTTCCACTGCTCCTGTTTGCACAGTCATCCCTCGCCGGCTCCACCGAGGCTTTCCGCGCGCACCTCACGTTACGAGCGCTTCGTTTTCATTCAGCAGGAGCCTGCCCACTTCCCTGCCACACGTTCAGGTGGGGAAAGGCACGGCGGGGGCGGACGAGCCGCCAGCAGGAGCCCCACGTGCCAGGCAGGTAGCAGCACCACGCTTCTCAAGGAGGACACACCACCAGCCCTGCAGCAGCTCCAGGCAGCAACAAGAGACCCATGAGCACAGACATCTGCAGAGAGGCAGCCCCAAGTAAATCAGCTCGCTTCTGGGGTCTCACCTAGTCCTGCTGGGGAAAATCGGTGACATCTGACGGTAGGGATACACCAGGGAGAGGAGAGCGAAGGTGACTCCCGTCGCGCCGCCAGCACGGCTGAAGGTTGCCCTGGTCTCCTGGGCTCTGCGAGGGTGATGGATGGATGGCAGGATGGTGGGGCTCGGTCCGTGGAGGGCTGCTGCCAGCTTGCCTTTCACGGCAGAGCTGAGCCGACTGCTAAATACCGAGCAGGAATCATCCATCGCTGGCTCTCCGCTGGGCTTTCAGATGCTGCTGCTCAGCGAGGGACTCACTAAATCATCTGCACTCCGAGTGACATCAGGCATTTGGCATGCCATGTACTATATTAAAAAAAAAAATGCATTAGTTTCAGGTTAATTGTTCTCCTAGCCTGGAAGCCAGCACAGCTGGCTGCAAAGTCACCTTTGCTTCTTTTTAAAGGCAGCCGGGGGAGCCAACAAACTCAAGCCAGAACCCTTCCTCTCCCCCTCCAAAACCCCGAGACTCAAACCCAGGAAGCAGTATTGACCTGCTTAGGAAATTCTGGCACGTGCCCATTATCCCTTAGCTTTATAAAGTTGTTGGAGTAGAGATTATCTGTGTCCTTAGCAGAAGGAATAATTTCTATGGTCCTTGCTGGGGGGTGTTAACAGGACAGCAGCCCCGTGCCTTTGCCCACGGTCAGCTCCCTTGGCAGTCCCAGCTCCTGGGCTGTCTCTGGCTGGAGCCATGTCCTGTGTGTGTGTGTTGCTGGAGGTTGTGCACTGTTGGTCTGGTATTTAATGGTAATAGTGCTGCCTAACTAATCCCTGCTCTTGGTCTGCGTGTGGTGGAGTTTGATCCTGCTTTGACAACGGTGAACTTCAGTCGTTAGTTTTAGGGTTTCATAGGATTTTGGTAGAACATTGGTAGAACTCCCTGTGTACAGCCTTATTGAAGCTCGTGTGCTCTGAGCAGGAACTGCTCAGGTGGTCACAAGATTGGAGCTATTTTTGTTGTGTTGCAACGCCTCAGCAGGCTCCAAGAATCGTACGTGCCTTTATGGGACCGTGTTGCACCAGGTGCCTAAGAAGAAAGGGAAGGTAAGGCCTTCGGAAATGGAGGGTGGATGCCTCACATCATGGGCCTGGTGTAAGCGGACATCTAACAGCTTGGTGGTACTGCAGGATCAGACCCAAGTTCCTAAAAAACAAAGCAAACAACCACACCAGGTGGTGAGTCCTCAGATCGATCGGTCAGTGCAGTTTGTTGGCAGCACAGGTGTTAATCTGAGTGCCCCACTTCAATGCGGCAGGGAGGAAACAGCTGAGGACCCAGAACTTACCTGATCTTTACTGGGATCTCCGCTGAACCAGCCGCGTCCAGTTCAGTCGGATGCTCTGGGTGAGGTGCGGTAACCTTGCAGGAGGCAGGTTTCGTGGTACGTGTCTCCTGGAGCGGTGTGCCAGGAGGAGGAGGCTCTGCTGGCAGTGCCAGCCCTGAACACGTGCGGGAGAAGGCTGGTAACAGGATGGAGGTGCTTCGGAAGGAAGCTCTTTGGGTTGGTGGTCAGCGTGTCGTTAAACTGTCTCTAGTAAATCAGCACAAACTCTGAGAACGATGGGAGCACCATCCACTAAAGCCTTTCTCTCCACAGGTAATAAGCCTCTGGCTAAAGCTTTCCCCTTTTTTTACTTAAACTCGCTGTTTATCCACTCTGTTGCAGTTCACACATCCACCACATGCTCCCAGCTCCTCACTTCCCAGGTTCCACATCTCCCAGAGACCCGACTGTAAACCCGTAGCCTTGTCCACCCTGTGCTCAGACTAAACTCAGGCCACGTTAGCTCTCTTCTGAGCACCTGCATCTATTGATTAAAACATTAGGAGGAGCGTCAGCTTGGAAGCGATGCATTTGATCAGCCAATTATTTTAACAAAAAAGCAGTGAGCTCTGGTTTGAAGCACGTGAGAAACCGTAGCTGCTGCTTTCTGAACGTGTTGGTGAGAGCTCGGAGCACGCCACGAAATGAGAGCATCGAAGAGCTAATGAAGGAGTCTGCAGGCTGAGCGTGAGCCTCGTGCACGAGGACCTGGCACCACCGAGGAGCGTGGCAAAAATATTTGTGGGCAGTGAGGGGGGCTGGTGGGTTTTGGGTAGTGAACTGCAGTGAGTGCAGGGACAGAGGCTGCATGAAGCAGGTGGGTGAGTCTGTAGGATGCTCTTCTGGGGGGAAGAGCAGCTGGCTGGTGGAAATGCTCGCTGGTGTCTTCGGAGGGTCGGCGGGGTGGTCCCAAAGCACAGGGCTTTGTTCACAGCAGCATCTTGTGGCTTTGATCTGTGCGTGGCTTGTCCCAAGCAGGCTGTACGCCCAGCTGCCCCCAGCCTTGCAGCAGGAATGAGTGCTTGGTGAGGCAGCTGAAAGCCAGGCTCCTGCCCGATGTTCCCCACACCCCCGTGCAAGCATCTGCCCTGAGTTTTGCTCCCGTACAAACCCCGGAGAACAGTGTTTTGCTGTGCTCCTGCGCTGATGCCACCCTGCTGTGCTGGCATTAAGCGTAGCGTAGGTATTTTTAGCGGCTGCAAACTGTGCAGTGCTGGGAGCCTGCTCCTGCAATAACACGTTTGCTTCCTACGGAGCCACGGGGGCTGGGCTGCGGCGTTGGACGGCCGGGTCGGAGGCAGATGATGGCTCCTGCTTGGTACAGATGGTGAGGAAGAGAGGGGAGGGGGCAGGACAGCGAGCACATCCTCCCCTTTGGTCTCCCCTTCCTGTTTGCTTGCTCTGGTGTCAAACATCTGGATGTGAGCTCAACCAAATTCCTGCTCCGGGGCTGCGGCTGGAGCCCTTCCAGCTCCTTGCGCTGTGCCTGGAGGCTGCCAGCGTGGGCAGAGCCGATGTCAGACCAACCTGGAAGGAAGAGATGGGTAACACAAAGCCCCTAACTCCTTTTGTATGGAGAATAGTGCGTGTGTTCACAGTTTGCTCCTTGCCTCCAGCAGCAGCAGCCTTCACTTGCCGTGGTTAATTGCCGTGCATTGTCATATCGACCTGAGTTCCCTCTCCGAAAGCTCAGCCTGGGCTTCCAGGCTGCTTGCCGTTGGGAAGGAGTTTCTCCTGGCTTTCATTAAGCTGGAGGTAAGACCTGGTGGCCTCATCCTGGATGTCTGGAGTAAGGGAAGATCTCCTTGCATCCTGGAGTTGGTTTGGTTCAGAAGGGAGCTCTGCTGAGAGCAGGGCCGGCCTCAGAGTCAAACCTGGCTGCTCAGGGCCTCATCCAGCCGAGTTTTGGCTCTCTTCCCAAGGAGGGACACTGCACACCCTCTTGGGAGCTGAGCCACGCTCACAGCGAAGGATTTATTCTCGTACATCCCAGCAGTTTCCCTGCTGCAGCTGCCGATGCTCAGAGCGCAGGGTGAGTGGCTGCTGGAGAGGCTTTGTGCTGCTGGTGTTGGTGGTGCCCCGTGCTCTGCCCTTGGCTCTCTCCCTGGGTTTCGTGGCCAGCCAGGGATGCTGCCGCTCTCCAGAAACACCACAGCGCTCGCGTGCGTGCATGCATTTGAGAAAGCTTATCGCCAAGTGACCTAATTATTATAATCTCGCTCTTCCCTAGCTAGTGCAGGTTTCCTTGGCTCTCACGAGGCTTCCCCAGCTCCTCCAAGCTGCACTTTGATTTCTCGTCTCTCTTTTAATAACGTAGTTCATTCACTCAAGCTCTGCAAGCCAGAGCATCAGACTTGCAGCCAGACACAGTGAAATACCCGTGAGCTGCCTTTCCTGGCCCTGCTGGCCATCCTGCTGTGGTTCAGCTGCACCTCTCGACGCCTCGCTGGGCTGGCCCTGGAGCCCCACGGTGCCCAGCCTTCCAGGCAGCCCCTCCTGCCTTTGTTTGCCTCTGGTCCTGCTCTTCACCACCACGCCGTCCTCTTCCCCCTGCCCCAGCTGTACAGCTTCATTGTGGAAATCCTCTCTCCGCCCGTGCTATGGGTAGAAATCGTGTGTTGTCCTTCTGCCCTGCTCACGGACGCAGGGCTGTTCGCTACACGTTTTTTTTTGTGCCTTCTGCAGGAGCCCGGCTGCTGCCCTGCCCTCCCCGCTGCAGGTGCTGCCTTCCCTACCCGACCCCTTTCCTTTGCAGAAGGGTTTATTTGGGTACAGAGAGAGGCTGGTTACCCCTTAAAGGTGCCAAATTCTGCTCCAGCAAGACAGGGATTTGCAGCACGTCAACAGGGTTTAACAGCAACTTCAGCACGGATAATCAAAAAGAAGCCTGCAAGAAGGGGCGAAAAAAAAAGCCCAAAACATTGCATCTTGGCGTGAGTTCTTTTCATCCATAAATGTCTGAAAGCTGGAGAAGCAGGGTGTTTCCCCAGGTGGTCTGACACCCAGCAGCGGCTGCCTGGCAGGCGGTAACCACTTACAACCTGGTGCCTCTTGCAGGGGCAGAGCTTACCGCTAAGCTCCGGTGTTAAAGCACCTGATGGGATCAGCAGAGGTTAGCAGAGGGCTTGAAAAACAGCAAGTCAGCACCATTGTCCTGAAAACTTGTTTTTTTGACCCTGCTTGTGCTCTTCGATATCCAGTTTGGCTCGGTTTGGCGTGAAAGGGATCGGAGGAGCGGCGTGGAGGCATCAGCAGGGCGTTATCTGTGTTGGGGTTTCTGTGGCCGTCTGGGTTATCTGGTGCAAGGTCTGGCAGTCTGCAAGTAAATATTTTCTAGTCGGGTGGAGCAGCCCATGTAGGAGCTTTTAAAAGCTGAACCAAAAACACTGCTGGGAGCAGAAAGCCCCCAAAAAAGCTGGCCCAGGAGGATCCCCTGCACCGCCACCGCGTAGCCGGGTCTGTGCGCTCCCCTGCCCTTTGAGGGGGAACGTGGGTGTTCCCATTTCCCTCTCACTTACAAAAACAAAGTGACATATTTGATGCCTGCCTGAGGTGTGCCTAAGTTCCTAACTGCTACCACGTGCTTTGAATGGGTGCGCTGGGGACTGGTGGTACCCCAGGTGGTACCCCACGTTAGCCTCAGGAGCTCTGAGTGCTCCTAAATACCTGCCCATAGAAAAAAACAAGCGGTGGTGACTTTTTCAGTTGCTTGGCTTGTAGAAAAACTGTGGTAACAAAGAACGTTGCGAGGGATAGGAGGGTTTTCATTGCTTTGCAGTCAGAATGGAGCTGTTTGATCTCATTAAAGCAGGAAACCAAATAACATTGAGTCGAACATGCTTCACCCAGTCCACAGCAAGAGGTTTTTTTTCACACCATTACATGGAAAGCTGTGGAAACTGCGTATATCCTTGTGAAACAAAAGCAGAAATCCTTTGTTTAAAAATACCAAACCCTGCAAAAAGAAAGAACTCCTTCCAACATTTTCTTCCCAGTGTTTTGGCTGAGGTGACTTGACCAAAACTATTTAAAAGCCACCAAGCCAAATCCGGGTTGCTGGCAAGCAATTGATGGTGGTGTGTGTTTTTTTTTCCCCCCTCTCTGGCTCCGTGCCATTAAATTCTTTGTCATCGTTGCAATGTGACCATCAGAGGCTGCGTGGCTTCCAGGTGCTGGCTTGCTGGGAATGGGTTAAGCTGGGCTGATGGCTTCAGCCTTTTTCTTCTGCAAAAGGGGATTCGGTTCCTCAAGCCACCACAGGCAGGGAAGGTGCACGAACCCTGCCCCATGCTGGAGGAGAGGAGCTGTGGAGGCTGAACTGTGCGGCACGGCTGGCCAAGGGGTCCTGTCCTGTCCTGTCCTCATTCCTTGGTCATCTTGGGCAGGGTAAGTCAACGTCTGCTGCTCGGTGCCAGGGTTCCCCTCCCTTTCCTGGTACAGCAGGCTGTGGTCCTGGAAAAGCTTGGACATCTGGCACTGCCGTGTCGGGGTGCGGAAGCTGTCTGGGGGCTGTTCGTCTGGGGCAGGGTGTCCCCTTGGGCCCCCAGTCCTGAGATCAGTGCTGCCTCAGACCCCTTCCAGGAGGGGTCTTGGAAAAGAGAAGGAAATGAACTTCTTGCTGACTGGGGGGTGTCGGTAGAAGATGCAGGACTGTTACCTCCGGTGGGAGAGACTGAGTCTGGGAAGGCGCCTTGAGCGCCCGTGTGGGACGTGAAGGCTGGGGGAAGGATTTAATCCTCCTCCTGCATGGGGTTTTTAGGAGTGCTCTTCTGGAGGAACAGGGGAAGAATTGCTGAGAATGCCACCGCTCCCCATGACAGAGTAGGGCATTGTGTTTGCTGGCTGGAGAAGAAAACCCCAGCGGGAGTGGGGAAACCCTGCACCAAGCCCCATGTGCTGTGTGCCACGCATTATGCCAGGCTCTACATCAGCAGTGCTGTTTGTTAGCATCACTCCCACTTCTCTGGTAGTCTCCCGTTGCTTGCAATAACCAGGGGCTGGGTGCAGGGTTTGTTTTCTCGACCATCCATATAGCGTAACTTACTCCAAAAGTGCCTTCTCTGCTCTCTGTTAAGCTCAGCTGCTTCACCCGTGGGTCTGCCTGTATGGTGTTAATGCAGCTTCTTCACTCGAATTACCCTTTACCTTTTTTTTTTTTTTTTTCTGTTCTTTTTTTAGCCAAAGCTAAATAGTTCGGGCTCTTTATTTGTCTCTCTGAGGTCAAAGGTACGTGAATGGCAGGCTTCCTGCCACAGCGTTTCTGCTGAAACTGCGGAAGGTTCTCCCCTTTACTGCAGTCACGGTCCTCCCCCCACGTTCCTGCTATGATTAACTTCAGCACCGGTAATCCCTGGCCGTAAGCAGAGGCTGGCCAGGCCAGCGAAGCTCGGGAGGGAACTTTCTGAGATGCTGACAGAGCCCTGCACGAGCTCCTTCCATCCCTGCTGCTGTACCTGATGGATCTACGATGCCGTGGTGGACCTTCACGTGGGCATGGTCTGTTGTGAGCCCCAGGTGACAACAAAAACCAGCGTAAAACTCCCTTACGGATGTCCCTGAGCTGTCCTCCTACCTGCAGGTCTGGGCATGGCTGGGTCTTGCTGGGGTTCCTCGGGGTGGACACAGCTGTCCTGAAGGTGGATCTTGTTGGTCTTGGCTGTCTGCGGGTGGTCGTGGGTCCTCCAGTCCTCGCCCAGCCCCGTAGGAACTGCGTACCTGGTTGGGTCATGAGGCATGTTTATCAAAATAACTATTTCTGGCACTATTCCTGACCAGGCTGTGTTTATGGAAAAACAACAACAACAACAACAACAAAACTTACCTGGGTGCCTTCTTGTCCTGTTTCTCTTGAGCTCTGGGTATTTACTCAACGCAGTTACCCCAGAGGCGCTCTGAAAACTAAGACCGAATTTCTGGTGCTCTTCTGAATCCCCGGCATGTTCCCTGGGGCTGGGCTTCGTGGTGCTTGTCCGTGCCCTTGGAGCCTCTTGGCACGTGGTGCGGGGGGCAGAGGCTCTTTGCAGGCTGAAATCGATTCCGGGGTTTTTGGGCGCGGGGCAGCAGGTGCTTGGGTCCCCGTGAAACAGCGTGTGGCTGCAGAAGTGGACAGGGGCGAGCTCTTCTGTCCCCCCAAACAGGCAGGTTTAGGGTGTCTCTGGGCATCCCCTGGGTAAGGCAGGTCAGTGCCTTCCAGCCACGCTCTGAAGGGCGTGCTTCTCTTAGAAGGCACGGCGTGCAGCTGCGGAGCTGGCTGGCAGCACCCATCCCCGGTGTCACCCGCAATAGTCTGCTCAGCCATTCCCAAAACGCTCCTTTTTCTGCCCAAAGTCTGCCTGCAGGCAATCAGAGCAGCTTCCCCCCGCCTGCCAGGCTTGACCTCGGCTGTGCAGCGAACAAACAAAGAGCGGGTGCCTGGGCACGGTGACAGCTCTGCCTGTTCCTTCCTCACCACAAGCCACGTCCGTGCGAGTGTGAAGCCAAAAAAAGCTGCTGGTTCATGTCTTCTGGGGCACTTACCTCGGTCAGCCCAACCGTGGAGGTGAACACGTGGCAGAGTCCCTGGCCCCAGTGTCGATCCCTTTGCTTCTGGCACCGGGGTTTGGCTGGATGGGTTTCAACCCGTCCTTGGAGGACATCTGGAGGGGAACGGGTGTCCTCCTGCCAAGGGTCCCGTCCTGGTAGGGAGCTCGAAGGGCAGGCTGCACCTCTGACCCTGCTGGGAAGAGAGGTGGCAGCACCAAACCTAAAACCTGCGGATTTTAGGGAGCTGTGACGCCTGTCTGTGCAGCTTTGTGTGTCCGCCCCGTTGCAGGGTCCGTGGGGTTTGGGTGTCAGTGGTCTGACCACAACCTCTCTGTGCCGAGTCCGGGCACGGGCCAGCGTGGTGAAATGCGAGTTTTTAACAGAATCCATCACTCCTATCAACCCCAACTGGGCTGATCTCATGCTGCCCTGGAAGTACCTTTCTCGGGGTGGCACATCACCCCGGCTGGGTGGCTAAGCCCTTCCCCTGCATGCCAAAATAATGGTGTTGGGAGGGAACAGTGGTGTTTGGGGCTGAAGCAGAGCTTCGTAGGAAAGGTGGCATCTAGTGACAGGGTGGCTGGGACAGCGGGTGGCCTGGCAGGGTCTGCGGGGACGGCGGTGGCTGCTGCTGCCTCCTGCCAGGACCACGGACTGCAGGCGATGAGGGAATGGCCTCAAAGATGTATTTGTAGGGACACGCGTGCTTCTAACCAGTTAGTGGCAACAATGATGTTGGCAAGCAAAATGCGCTCAACCTGCTTGTCGTCTCCGTTCGCTTCATATTAATGAAACCTTCCTGTCCCTCTCCTGTCCGCTGGGGCTTACCCGCGCTGGGCTTCGTGTACCTTTTAGCACCCAAAGCCAATGATCCCCTGGGCTGTTGATAAACGTCACCACGCAAATGCAGCATTGTGACCCCTGGGGTTCAGTGGGCTGCTCGTCGCTTCTCTCCCCTCGCTTGCCCTTCAGTACTGGAGCTGGCACCGTGGGGATGGGCAGGGCTTTTGGGGAGACACACGGTGGCTGCTCCGCCGAGTGCGGGTCTGGAAGCAATTGCACAAACAAATGCTCCTGCAGCCTCCAAGCCGAGGCTGGTGGCTGGCCAGTAACGCCTTAAAAATTCCTGTCTGGGGAGTTTCTCTGCTCGCTGTGCGTGGAGCTGGGTTCTCGAAGGACACGTCGAGGTGGGTTGGTTCAAGCTGAGCCATGGAGAGGAGTCTCTGTGCGTGCCACCACCTTGCGGGTGAGGCTTACTCGGGATCCTGAGCAATCATTCTCCTGTTGCACAGGGAGGGTTTATGCCAGAGGTCTGGGCGATGGCAAAGCCGAGCCTTTCGCGTGGTGCTGGTTTGCGCTGGGACCGTCCACCTGGCTGGAATAGATGGCACTTCTCTGAAATGCAATCGCTTTTCTGGGTGGCAGCCTGCTGCCTGAACCACGTCCCGACCGGGGCAGGAACTGGGAGCAGCTAAGGAGGACACCGTCAGCCTCGGGGAAGGGAAAGACTTGGCTGCCAGCTCGGTCCTGGTCAAACACCAGTGCACAAATACACGCGGGTCAGACACTGTGCCACGTGTCCTGTCCCCAGCAGAAGGTTAGATAAGTAGGTAGGATGTGGGAGATGCTGCTTATGGTTGTGTGTTTTGTTTGTTTTGTTTTGTTTTTGGTTCTTTGGTTTATTTCCTTCCCCAATCTTTGCAAGCCCTCAGCTTGTGTCATCTTCACATCTGGAGGGTGCCAGAAGCAGGGGCTTTAGGGGATGGAGCTCCCTCCGTGGGGTGCTGCTGCCCCCAGCCCTGCCCTCCGCAGCGCCCCGCTGCAGGGATTGCTGCAGCCTGCTGACACCTCAGCCCGGGTTGGATGTGTCCTTTAGGATTACAGGGCTTTTCACAGCGCAAGTGCCCATTATGTTGCCTCAGTGCCTGAAAAGAAAAGATTTACTTCCTGATAATGGTCTCCCTTCGGCTGTTTGCAAAAGACCCTACGTGGGGCTGGTGCCGGTGGGTGAGCACGGGGGACACGCTCTGATGGCCGAGGAGTTTGGCACCGTGAGAGTCCCTGCGTGCAAGGAGGATGTTCTCCCTTTCTGTGCTCTTCAAACATGAGCATTGTGTTGCTGCCTCCTTGCCTGCTGGCTGGTACGAACACGGTGTGTGGTGTCCAGCAGTTGGAGGAGAGGCAGCGCAGCTCCAAAGTGAAGTGCGTGCGAAAGCTCCATTTTTGCTATTTCTTACCTTCTTTTGGTGACCTGTCCTGCGGAAAGGTGAAAAATAACAAGAATAAGATGTGACGCGGGCTCTTGTTTCAATAGCTTTTAGGCGAAGCAAGTGAATGTGCAAACAGATCCTGTCTGTCATAAGTCACAGCCTGTAGTAGCCACCCATGTACATTGCAAAACTCAGCCTGTTCTCGACTCAGGGGTCGTCGTTTTTTTTTTTCCATGACCTGTTGGAAATACCATTTCTGGAAATGCCAACGTATTTCCAAGCACTGCCTTTGTATAAAAGCAAGGCCCAGGCAGTGCACCTTGCCATCATGCCGTACCCAGAGCGGTGCCCAGCCAGCCCTGCCCCGTGTTGTGGAGCATCCCACCGGAGGGTGGGACTGGCGTTCCCCTTGGACGCCCCATAAACCCACCTCCTCTCACCTCCTGAAACCCAGGGGTGCCTGCGTTGGTCGCGGGCTGGTTTTCCCTGTCTTTTCCTTGACAACATCCATCACAGACCGAAGGTAACATCTTCCCCCCAGGCAAGGAAGCACATCTGTTGGGGAAGCGTCAAGTGCACAGATTTAACGCAACAAAAGGCTTTTTGTTTCTGAAGGTGTAGAGGTTTTGGTTTTGTTCAACAGGGGGAAAAAAAATCCACCTCCTAACCGCAGATTTCTTACGGCAGTGAAGCAAGCTGCATGGTAAATCACTTCCCCGGGTGAGAACAGGGGAATTCTCGCCTTCTGTGCCTTCCTCGCCCTTCCTCCTTGGATCACTGCACCAGGACAGCTGTTTGGGGTCAGATTCTGTGGCCTTTTGCACTTGGCAGTCTCCTGGCTTTTGCTCGCTGTTACCAGGGTCAGCAGCTTTTGGTAGCATCAACGAGAGCGGCGTAACCCTGCTTGCAGCTGGCCGAGAAGCCAGGCGAGGTGAGCTAGTCCCGTCTGCATGCCGTGCGGTGTTGGGGTATTCCCAGACCCAAATCCTGGTGACGGGTTACCCCACGGTGCTCAGTGCTGCCAGGAGGGCTCCCTGCAAGGCAGGGCACCAGGGCGCAGCTGGGGATGCCCCGTGGCTGGCCCTTACGTTTATTTGTGTTTGTTTTAATGAGATGGCTCCGTCGTGATGGGCCAAGGCAGTCGCTCGCTCCGTGACATGCCGGGCACGTCGGTGGCACGGAAACGTGGCAGCTGTCGGGCGCCTGGCCTGTCACTCGGGCTTTTCTGCATCGCCAGGTAGCAGAAACCAGACCCCAGCCGGGAAGGATGGTGAAACACATAAAATGCTCAGCCAGCCGTGGGTACATCGAGTGTCTGAAAAGCCCGAGGCTAGATCCAGCAGCAGTCGCTCGATGCAAGGTGTTCAGAGCTTAATTAGAAAAGGGTGAGATCCAAGATGTAATAGTTTATATTGCTGCGCTTTACTGTTGTCAGCCAGGAAGCAGCCAGGGAGCAGCAAACCCAGACGGTGCACGTGATGCTGCGTCGGGGCTGGCAGAGCTGCGTTGGTTCCTCCCTCTTGCTCCCTGCCCCATAGGAGCTGCTCCCGTGGTTTGCTCCCTGCCGAAGCTAGCCCTTGGCAGCAGCAATGAACTGCTCATTTCTTTCACCAGGATGCTCTCGCCGTTTGAGACAGGCACGTTGCTAATCGCTTCTTGTCGGACATCCGCTGGGTTAGGGGAGAGAAAATACTGCTGCCGCAGGAGCTCGCTAAAAGGAGGCTGTGGGAAGCGAGCGGGGCCGTGGTGCTTGTCAGATAGCTCGGGCCCCAAGTGTGGAGCCGTGAGTCCTCCCAAACACACTGCCCTTGTGCTGGCTGCAGCTCTGGGGAGGCCGGTGTGCTGCAGGATTGCTGCCCCGAGCCGCGGCACCGGCAGCAGCAAGGGGGGAGCCCGCTCGGGTCCGGTGCCTCGCTCTTAGCTGCTTTATACCATGCTTGAAATGCTGACAGAGGGGCAAGGACTTGTTTTTACTGCCCGACCTGAGCACTGAGAGCCAGACACAAAACGGACTATTCAAGGGCTTATGCCAGACAATAGGCAGAACCATACAAGTTGAAATATGGCTTGGGCAAGACGGCGGATACACGGTGAGGGAGGTGAGGGAGGCTGTGCCCAAGCGCCCTGCTTCTCTGCCCTGCCCCAACAAGATGCATGATCAGGCAAGGAGGGTGTCCTCTCGCCGACAGCTGACAGAAAGGAGCTGTGAGACCTCCAGCTGGGGCTGTCCTGCTGACTTTGAGGACGTAACCTCCATGGTATGAGGCACCCTTTGAGAAAGCTTGCCTTGAGCGCGAGTTCCTGTCGCTGGAGCGAGGCGCGAGCTGCGTGGCTGTGAGACGCAGCCAGCAGGGTCCTCCTGCAGAGGAGGTGCCACGGCTAACGCTTGCGGTGCTCCCAAAACAAGTAAAAACCACCCAGAATGGTGACAGGGACCCTGGAAGCCCAGCTGCAGCAGGCTCTCGGCAGCGAAGGAGGTGGCTGCGCTGGTACGTGAAGAATTTGCACCGCAGCTTCCTTTTATAGGAAGCAGCTCCTGTTCCTAGGAAGACACAGCGTGATGGATCCCACATGGCAAAAGGGTTTCCAGTGATCTGTCAGAGCAGCTCTGGAGGCTGTCAGAGCCTGCCTCACAACAACTTGCTGCCGTGCTGGCCAGCCTGCCCTGGGATGTTTGGGAGACCGTCAGCCAGAAAGCGTGCGCCCTGCAGGTGCCAGGCTGGGTGTTGTTCCCCCTGCCCTCCATTTTCACATTGGAGGAGCAGCACGGGAACTCTTTCAGCACTTTGCTGGGGGATAAGTAATGGAGAGAGGCAGGTTTTCATGCTCGGTACCTTACTGTGAGTTTCTCATCCCACGTCTGAAGAGCTGTGGCCAAGCGGTTGGAAGGACGGGCTGCGCACTTGCCACTTGCCGGGCTTGGTGGCTGCTAGTCCTTTCCATTGCAGGGCTTTGATACCGGTGCCTGAATCTGCAGAAGCTCAGCGCTGCCTTCGGGAGCTCTGCCTGAACTCCTTCCCGCTCACCTTGCCTAGATGCTAGCATTAAGTGCACGTTAACTCCCGGCAATGTAGTTGGGGCGGGGGGGGGGGGAATGCATCTCACACGTCTGCTGCTTGGGTGCGCGCGGTAGCGTGATGCTTCTGTTTCCCTCTGTGCCAGAGTCCTCCAAGAAACCCATCACGCGTGAGAAAGTGTATTAGGCAGTCAGCATGCATCCCCTGAAAGCGAAAAATGAAAGCTCGTGGTGCCGCCTGCTTCCTGCGCTTCTGGAGTGAGCGAGCTGCGGGGAGCACAGCCCTGGCACCGGGCGCCTTACGTGCGGCCCGAAGCCGTGCCACCGCTGCGGGCATCTCTCCGACTTGGGTGCTGGGGACAAGCCCGGTCACCCGCCACCGGTTGGTAACCGAATGGCGTTTTTTATTCGTTAAGGCAGCCTGGGTGCAGTCATTTGCTTTCTGCGTGCTCAGTGGGAGCTGCTGACAGCATTATCAGCTGCCGTGAGGGCTGCTGTGCCACCGGGCTGGGCCTGGGTAGGAGCAGGAAGGTGTGCAGTTGTTGGCCTCGTGGCTGGGAGGTCAGTTTGTCTCCTTGGCAAGGAGCAAGGACTGGTTTGGGGAAGATCTCCGTGTGGGCAGCTCTCTGGCTAACAAGGTAGTCATGACAGCATCTTCTGGACATGCTGACCCCGCTCCTCACTTCAGGGAGTGATGTTTCCATGGGGCTGCAGACCCTGCTCCCCAGGAGCTGGTTCCCCGGGGTGAACACAAGCCTGGAGCTCCTTTTGGAGGTGGGCTTGGTGCCGTGGGCAGGTCCGTGGGGTCGGCCGGTCTGTTGGGAGGGTGCTGCCTCGGCCCTGCCTGCAGGATGAACGCCACCATGCCCCAAAAACGCTCGTTCTTCCTGAGCTTCCTTGCTGATTAAGGCTAAAACTGCGCAATCAGAGGGCTAAAGGAAGAACCCCATTTAGATCACTCTTTAAAATAACAGCTATTAACTTCATTGTAATATATAATTATTATTAATCACTACTAAGTCATAATAATGGGTTTGCACATCTACAGACTCTTTCTGCTGCTGGTTCCTTGCCTTGTGGTAACAACGAGCAGGGCTCTGGGGCAAAGGTTTGGAAGGTAGTTTGCAGACCCCAGGAGCTTATAGCCTTTGTGCTTTGACAAAGGACATGGAGACAGGAAAATATAAGAGATTTGAGGTTGTTCCTTATTAATTACCATATAGGATACACCTCTGGGTTGGGAATCCTGGGCAGCAGGCACTGTGCCACCAGGAGTCCAAGGGACGGCTGCACCTAGAGGGGCTTACAAGCACATCCCTTTGCTTGGTTTGTGAAGGCATCAGCCCCTTTGTTGCTTGAACGTGGCTTTGGGTTTGTGTTCCAAACCTCTTCCTTGCACATGCTTTGAGGGTGAGGCGAGATGGGAAACCTGCTCCCATCCTGCTGCGGTGGGCACGAAAGGCTGAGACTTGACTCACCCGTACTGCATGGTACATCTTGGTCCTGTGACGCCTGCCTCATTAAAAGGTCATTATTAAGAGGTTGTGGAGTCCCCCTCCTTGGAGATCTTCAGAAGCCACCTGAGAAAGCTGGAGGAGACAGCCAGCAACGTGATACATGTCCTGTGCATCTGGGCTTTGGGCTCTGCGCTGTCGTGCCAATGGGAGAAACGGTGATTTGGGGCAGTGGTGGGCACGGTGACGGTGGTCGCAGCTGTTTGTGCAGTGACATTTCTTACCTGTTTCGCTGGGGATCTTTCCTGTGTTTACGTGGAAACATCCTGGTGGCTTCTAGAAGCAGGCAGTGAGGAGGTGCTTCCCTGGTGGGTAGCTGGATGGGGTTAATTTTGGAAAGGGAGAAGGTTTAACTTTAATTAGACATCAGTGTGGAGGGCAAAGCTTTGCTGGGGGGCTTGAATTGGCCCAGATTGAGCCAGCTGCCTCCCGTCCCGAGGTGGCTCCTACAAGGAGGAAGGGCCACCATCTGAGACCCAGAATGGCTTGTGGGGAACCCGTGCTTGCAGGAACCAGCAGCAGCACCTCTGTGAACCCGTGATTCCTTTCTGGTTTTGTTTTGCCAAGTATGTTTGATGTACATCGTCTCACACCCGGTGGAATTCGGCAAAGCCCAGAAATCCATAACACCAGCTGAAAAAGCCCTGCATGAAAAGGCTTCCTGAGGATGGCGGCCAAACCAGCCCTCACCTGAGTGCGTTTTGGGGAGCACTGGGACATCTCTGGTGGAAGGGGGCAAGGCAGTTACGTGATAACTGGGAGAGGCTCTCTGAAATGGGAGAGACAGCTCAGAATGAAGTCGGTGGAGCAGGCTGAGAGAGGAGAGGATGAATGGTGCAGAGCTTGAACATCATCTCGCAGGACCATAAAACCATTCGGGCGGGAGAAGACTTCAGGAGGTCTCTAGTTCAGCCACTTCTCCAAAAGTGTTCCACTGCCGAGCTCTGGTTTCCTATAGGGAGATGGAGGTCCTGCAAACGGCATGTCTTTGGAGCTCTCTGCTAAAGACCCTGCAATGTCTAAAATACGAGATTTGGGTTTGTTTGCTGCACTTTATGACTTCAGCCAAACCTGCTCCCTCTCCGTCCGTCTGTTCTGTTGCAAATGAGCAAAGCGCTGGTGGGTACATGGAGGAGCATCGCAGGGCAGCGACCCAGCGAGACCTTCCCTTGGCTCCGTGCCCTCCAGCATCATCCAAAACAAAAGGCAAAAAGCCCTCTCGTGCTGCTGTGGCCCTGGGGACAGGCCACCCTGGGGCCCTGCTGGCTGACCCCCACTCCAAACCGGTGACCGCCATCCCCTTCCCCATGCAGGGGCACCTCCGTGTGCTGCCGTGCCCTCCAGGACGTGCTGTGGTCGCCTGTGCTTCCAGCTCAGGGCTTGACGATTTCTTTAGCACTTCCTATTTAATAATTGGTGCTTTGCACTTGATAATTGGCACTAATTAGCTAAGGGGTGAGAAGCATGCCCTCCGCCGGGGCTCCGTGCTCTCTGGGGCTCTTCTTTTTTTTTTATTTATTTTGCTCTTTTTTTTCCTTCTTAACATGCCACATGATTTTGTTCGGGAGCTAATGTGTGATATTGATCTACATAATGAGCCTTTTTGACAGTCTGGGCACATTTGGGAATAATTCCTTGAGCAGACGAAATCCTTAGGCCAGAACTGCTCGTTCTCGGCAGTTTCCAAATGAAGCCGCAATTGTTCCGAAGTGACAGATGAGAAAGGGTTCGGGAGCTGGAAATTACACCAGCTGGGAACAGATTTTTCTTCTTCCCTTCCGGATGGCATGTGACTCACTCAGATTTTGCTCGGTGATTTTACACTCCTCTCCACCCAGGCTGTAAATACCGGTTCCTGGAGCAGGGGAGGGCGAGGGATGAAATCTCGGTGTCCCTCCGTGCGGCAGGAGATCCCGGTTCCTCACCCCGCCACCCGCAGGGAGGGAGGAGCGAGAGCCTTGCTGCAAGGCACTGGCCCTAAATCCTGCTTAGTTCATGTGGCAATGCCCCTTCCCATCCCAGGTGCAAAAGCCTGGTGGTTTCTTTAAGGTGTGAGCAGCATTCAGGCACAGAAATAAGAACGCGTTTGTTCCCCGGATGCTCAAAGCCATGTGCAGACACCACGCGGCTTTGCGGTTGCACAAGAAGGAGCTGTCAGCTGGTTGATGCAATTTTGCATTCGTTCCCCAGACGAGGCTGTTGGAGCAGCAGGGCACGGGGCAGAGGAGGGCTCCGTTTGTGTGGTTCCCCTCCTGTGGCTGTTGCAGGGCTGCATCGATGTGTTCGTGGCGCAGAGCCCTCTTGCCAGGCTCCTCCTGGCCCCATCGTGCAGCAGGTTCCCCAGTTCTTGTGTCAAAATCCTTAATTCTGATGGCCCTTTTTTGATGGTCCTTCAGTGTGGCCGCCTGCCTTCCCGAGTCAGGAGAGCTGGGGCTATGTTCCCCCATGGCTTTTGCTGGCGTTTGACCGCCTGCCAGCCAGGATTCCCGGAGCCTGCTCCCGGGGCTGGGGTGTCTGGGGGAGCTAAACGTGTTTGCCATTACAGGAGATGTGTGCTCAGACCTTGTCATGTTTATTTCGCAGCTGTAGCGAGTGATCTCCAGTAATTGCCAGCCCTCCCCGTGCTGCTTCCGTTTTTAATTTGCCAAGGCTCCCCGGAGGCCGGGAGATGCGGAGCTGCCGTGTGATTATCGAGGAGCCTGCAGCTGCACGAGAGGCTGCTTGCAGCCCCCGCTGGGGTCAGTGCCTGGGGGGGACCTCCCCGGGGACCTGCCCTGGGTTCGTCCTGCCGCCGTGCCGGTCCTCCGCGCGAGTGTGCGTGCACAAAATCCGACGTGTCGTGGGAGCATCGGGTTGGTCGTGTGAGCAGTGATCTGGTGGTGTGCAGTAGCCTCTTTGCACGGTCGGGTGTGTGGTCTGGAAGCTCTTCCATTGATCGTGGGATGGAAGAGGAGCGCGGTGGCTGGGGAGGAAGGTGGTGGCTGAGTATCTGATGGGCTGCGTGCTCCGTCCTGCTTCAGACCCCAGGAAAGAGGCAGAGGGGAGGCTGAGGGGCTGGTGTCGCCTGCTGGATGCACAAGCGGTGGCTCCTGGCTCCCACCTGCGCTCTGGGAGTCGTGTAAACCCTCGTCTCTCTTGGTCCATGGCTGCTGTCATCAGGGCAGAGGGGTCCTGGTGCAGTTCCCGTTTCAGGAGACCACGGCAGGACCTCTCCGTGCCTTTCATTTCTTGCCCTGCTGGCGGCGTGGCTTGCTCAGCAGCTGCCCCGTCCTGTGCCAGAGGAGGTGGCATCTCGGTGGCATGAAGGAGGTGGCCTGTTGTCAGAAAGCAAAGAAGGCAGGCTTGCAAAGGAGATCAGTATTCTGGGACAGATGCGCTGGGCAGGCACACGTGGTGACCACAGGAGCATCCACTTGAATGCCCTCAGAGCTGCCCTTACTGGTGATGCTACGCTGGAGGTTTCAGCGGCTTCTCCTCAGTAGATGCACGCCCCTCAAACAGTCTGGGTGCCAGCTGCTGGGCTCCTATGTCCTCACACACTGGCTGAGGGACAACTGCAGGATCTTTTGCTGAAGTTTTTAATTTCCTCTGTGGATCAGAGGAGGTAAAAGCGGTTTGAACTCAGTCCCTGGTATCTCCTGCAGAGGCGTACACGGGGTGCATCCGTTTGCACGTGTTGGCTTTGGAGAGGGGCAGGGGTTATTGCTGGGAATGCAGAGGGCTCTGCTTTTGTTTTGCAGCACAGCTCCTAATTCCTTGGTGATCTGTGCCCCAAATGAGACTGTCCTACTCTCCCAGCAGGGCTTGTAACGTAAGCCCCTGGGTAATGGCTTCTTATTGTGCTAGCAGTAGTCTGCATGTCTGTTTTTAGGAGAGGGCTGTGCTCCTGGAGCAGGAACCATAGGGAGGGGGGACCCAGGCTGTCGGGATGGTTAGGTTGCTGAACATTAGGTAGCTGAACCAAGCCCTGGGAGCCGGCGCTTTAATTTGGTAACTGCATCTGTTTGTGTTTGCACAGCCTTTTCCTCCTTCGTTCGTATTTTGACTAACCAGAAAGAACGCGTGTAAAATCTGCACGGAGAGCACGCGGCGATCCGCACTGCTGCCGCGCTGAAGGCGTGCATCCTGGCTGGGCTACCCGCTAGTCCCCTGGCATCAGCCGCACCTGCAGGGACAAGCCCCCAGGTCCCCGTGCCCCTGCAGAGCAGCATCCCTGCGGAGGCAGAGCGTCCCCGGGGCGATGCGGTCCCTGCGGGGGCACGGCATCGCCTGTGGCTTCCTCCGGGGCTGCCAGCCAGCCGGCTGATGCAGAGCGCACTGTGGCGCTCTGCGGGATGTTTTCCCTTTTTCTAATGCATTTTTAACAAGTGGAGGCTTTAAAAATAGGTTCTGGTGTGATCGCTGTTTCACCTCCACATCCAAACCTCATTGCTGGACCGCTTGCAGGCGCGCTGCTGACTCAGCACCTCGCTCACCGCCGCGCTCCTAGAGAAGCCTTGCAGCTCCTGTCCTCATCACGTCCCCAGCCACGACCCAAACCTCATCATCCTCCCCCTTCCAGTGCAGCCAGTGTTGTGGGCCTTCTAAATTAAGCTTTGTTAATTTCTTGGGTGTGTTTCTAGAGGCTTTCCACAGCTTTGGTTGTGAGGAGGAGCGAAAGCTGTTGTGGCCCTTCAGGTGCAGCATCACAAGACGGGGCTCTTGCTCGTGGACATGCTGAGCCTCTGAGTGTGACCCTGCCGGGTGAGCTGGGGCACTGGAGCAGGTCTGATGGTGTCCATGTGTCCTGCTGCATGTGGTGGCCCTGGGAGGCTGCACCATGAACCTCCCCGTGCAGCCTTGCAAAGGGAGTCCCTCGGAGCCGGTGGGAGAAAAATGGTTCTGAAGGAAGAAGGAGGCATCTGTGCCGGTGGGAGAGGCAGGCACAGCTCAGCAGGTGGCCGAGGACTCAATTTCCATCCTCTTTCCTCCCCAGGCCCCCTCCGTTCCCGCTGTCCCAGCCGCAGTGATGGAGAACTCGTCGGTGGCGTCGGCCTCCTCGGAGGCGGGGAGCAGCCGCTCGCAGGAGATCGAGGAGCTGGAGCGCTTCATCGACAGCTACGTGCTGGAGTACCAGGTGCAGGGGCTGCTCACCGACAAGACGGAGGGGGATGGGGAGAGCGAGAAGACGCAGTCCAACATCTCGCAGGTTGGTGGGGAGCGCGGGCTGAGGGGGGCTGCGGGGCTGGGTGACGCCAAAGCAGCTTTCCTCGCGTAGAAACGCAGTGAAATGATGGGTTTGGGGCAGCTTTCTGCTTCAGCCGGCTGTGGGGACTCCCCAGCTCTGCTGCCTGTGTTTTATATTTGTCATAAAGTGGACCTGGGGTCTGCCTTGAGGTTTTTTTGGCTTCTCCAGGGTTTCCGTGTCACATGAAGGATGCTGGTGAGAGGCTGCCCTGCACGCGGTGCAGGTGCCTGGAAGCGATGGGTGCAGTTTGGGTGGCATCTCCACACCGTCCCTTGGGAACGGGTGCATGCGAGTAGAGTCTGACCCAAACAGCACCCTGCTTCACCCAAAAAAATCCCACCAGCTTTAGGAAGAGCTGCAGAGACCCAGCAGGGGGGTATCCAAATACTGAGAAGCGCTCCCACATCCCTGTGCGCCCGTGCTGCTTCTCTCCACGTGCATGGGGATGTTAGTGAAGAGAAGGAGATGATAAAGGCATCAAAATCCCCACTTGCCCCTAACAGTGTGTCACACCGCTGCACGTTTTAATAGGTACAATAACCTGTGTGCTTGCTTCGTGGGTGTTGTGTCAGAGGAGCAAACGGCCCTGCTACAGAGGGTGCGCATACCCAGCAAAGAGAGCGATCGCTTAAGGGAGATGAGGTTTGGTGGTGTCATTGGGAGCAAAAAAAAAACTTTAAAAAACGGCTTTTTAGCTCCCACACGAGGAGAAATTAAGCCTCCTGAACTGACGTTGTTGTCCAGAGGGAAATCCTCCGTATCATGGAGCCAGCGCTCCTGGAGATGGGATGGCCAAATGGCACAGTGGGGAGCTGGGGGGCTCTGCTCTGTGCCCTTGGGTTCGTGAGGCTGCAGCAAGCCTGGGTCCGTGCTGTAGGACGGTGGGCATGCTGCTCTCCTGCCCTGCAGGACGGCAGAAGAACGGGTGCAGGCTATAAATCATGTGCACATTGGTCCTGGGGACCGGGTAAGAACGAAGTGCTTGAAGGCAGGACAGGCGCTCCCTCCTTGGGGCACTTGACTAATAAAGCAATACCCATTAACCCAATGAGACTTGCCAGGGCTTTCCAGAAGGCACTGGAGGTATTTAATCATGGGTGGGGTCCTGCGGGAGGGCTCAGTCCCTTCCCTTTGCCCTGAGACTGGGCAGCAGTTCTCAGTCACGGGCACTGCGTGGCTAATGGGATTCCCCCTGCCCCGTGGCTGCAGGGGGGCCAGAGCTTCCCAAGCCGGGCTTGCTGCGGGATGTGCTTAATGTATTATGTTATGTATTGGCATGAGGAAATTACCAGCAAAAGAACGGGTTCTGCTGAAGAGAGGTCTTTTGCAAATTGACGATCAAAGCCATTACAAGTGGGAAAAAATACATTTAAAAATCAAGTGATCCTGAGCACTTCAATGGCGCGTTTTTTTTGTAACCCCAGGCTGGAAAATGGCTGCGTTTGAAGTGATGCTTTGGAGGGGCATCAGGTCAAACAGGCCAGTGCTGCTTTATTTAACGCGTCAAGTTGAGAAACACGATTGAATTAGAAATAAATTAATAGTCAAAGTTTTATAAGCACTTTGCAATTCAGAGGAGGCTTAACTCTGAGCATCGGGGAAATTCGCATCCTGATTTGCCCTTTCCTGTAAAGGAAAAGGTAAATGAAACCGGGAACTCACTTAAAAGCTATCACCCAGACTGAGCGTGAGATGGGAGCGTGGTTGGTAAACGGGGTTTGGTCTGCCCAGACCTCTGCCCTGGAGCCTGCATCCCCCTCTGTGTCCTCAGGACAAAAGCTGCTAATTCTCGTGAGGGCCCATTTACAGTTTTTACATTAAGATGTGGACCCCTGGCTGCCACAACCAAATCCGTCCTGTGTTTGTGGGAAATGGGGCTTTGCCTTTTCTCCATGGCCTGCCTGCATGAAAGGAGCTTGTTTTGTTGTGTTTTTTGTTTGTTTTGTTTTGTTTTTAATGTCAATTCTAGGGATACTGCCTTGAAAGATAATCAGATTTTATTTTAAAAGAAAAATAGTAACAGAAGACGTGAACGTTGAATCTTTTAATTATACTGCTTTTAAAGGTATCTCAAGCAGCTAGATGTGGTTGTACCTCAGACTGTGGGTCCCTACGTGGAAATAGGATTTCTGTGTGACTCACCAGGGAAATGCAGTATTTCGCATTACTCAGGGCTGCACATGGGACAAGAAGTGAGGCTGAGTTTCTAGATGCATCACCTGCTTTTATCAAGTCACGCTTTCAGGGTTGGACTAAGAAGGATTTACCTGTTGTCTCCGGGAGGTGCCTGCTTTCCCACCTGCCCAATAGCCCAGGTCTGTGTAAGAAATGAGCCAGAATCATTTATTTCTGTTTTTTTTTTTTTTTTTTTTTTTTTTTTTCTCCTTCCTGATTGCTCCTTATCAGAGCAAGCCATAAACAGGCACGTATCCTGCCCCTTGCTGGAGTAACCGCATTGGAGCCGGCGCGGGCTGCATTGGTTTGCCAGCCTGACTGAAGGCAGCAGGCTCCCTTTCAGTGAGAGCCGAAGGAGAAAGGATGGCTTTATGGCTGAGGCGCTGGACTGAGGGGTTGAAACTTGTTTTCGCTGGCCTGGTCTGGCGGTGCCTTCATCTTTATCTTGGGGCATGGTCTTCAATCTCTCCAGAGTGCTTCCTCATGGCCGCAGTAAGGCTTCCTCTGCCAGAGAGGGGATGCATCGGGTGCTGCAGCCCAAATAGCTGCTCCCTGTGCCCAGACAGCCCAGCAGAAGGCTCCGACTTGCCAACAGGAGCTGCACGTCGGGGAAGCAGCTCGTGAAAGGGGTAGTGCAAGGCAGAGGTGGGTTATAACAGCCTGCCGAGGGCCTGGCATGGCCCTCCCAGCACAGGGATCACTTTACATGGCTTTTTGACTCCTCATCCTATTCTGTGGCTTCATCCGTGCCTGCCAGGAAGCTCTCGGTTAGTTGCTGTTTCTGCCGTTTGGACAGAACCCATTTTTATGATTATTTTCCATGGTACGAGGGCACCTGCAAAGTGACAGTCCCAGGATGAAAGGTCTCAGAAATGGGAATGCTCCAAAAGGCTCGGTCTCAGCTGTGGCAGGGAAATCAACATGACTTTAGGATTAAATGGTATCTTTTTCCTTGTGGAGTGGGTGTCAAATGGCCCCCAATTGAAAAGTTCTGATGCATTTCTGCAGCTGTGGTGTACTGTTTTGGCTGAACCTGCAGGACTTTTTTCCGTCTCATTTAAAAATTAAAACATCACATTTTTATCCCCCCCCCGCCCCAATGGTCTGTAAAGGTGCAGCTGAGGCAGGCTGGCTGCGTTGACCCTGAGCTGCCGAGTTTGGAGCCTGCAGGGAAAATCAGGGGGTGTTTTTCTTGCAGAGCACCCTTCGGCTGCCCGCGGCACCGTGGCTGGTGTGCGGGGATGGTTCTCGCCGCTTTCGGTGGTGACAGCTTCTCCGGGAGTTTCCTGCAATTGTTCATGAATCTGTCCTCTCTTCACCATCCGCGGGTGGAGCGTTTCCCAGCCAAAGCTTTTGAGATCATCCCTCGCTGTAAAAGGGAGCCCTGTTTTGCTGGAAAAAAGAGATGGTGCCGCGGAGGGAAGGCTGGGGCTGCGCCGTGTCCCGGCAGAGCCAGGGGCACGAGTCGCGCTGCCTTTTGCCAACAGTCCCTCCCGAAAACACGCTTACCCGCAGGCGTGCGGTGATGCCCTTGGCCCGGACGGTGTTTGCTGCGTGCTGTGGGCTGACACAGCAGTTTCCCCTGCCCGGCTATTATTTTACACAATGCCTTTCTATCCCTTTTACAGTGGACGGCGGATTGTAGTGAGCAGCTTGATGGCAGCTGTTCCCCATCCAGAGGGAAGGGCTCGTCGTCTCACGAACACAATCAGGTAGGGCTGTGTTTAGCTCTTCCTCCCCAGGCATTGCCTCTCTTCTGCTGTGTCTCCTGTGCTGCCAACTTGGCATCGTGGTGGTCCCTCCTCTTGGAGGGCTTAGAGGACAGTGGGCTTGGTGGAAACCAAGCATGGAGAGTCTGCTTTTGCACACTTCAGGGGAGGCGTTTTGGGATGCTGTGGCTGGGCTGCACGTTCATCGTTTGGCTTTCTTGCACCCCTTTGTGTGTGTGTGTGTGGTTGTGTGCCACCCAGCCTCTGATTATCAACACCTCCACAAGCCCTGGCAGAAAGCTGCTCCAGGTTTTGCGTGCAGGGGTCTGGAGGAGTGTGTGTCAAGCTGCCGACCCATCTCTCAGCCAGGAGCACTGCCTGGGACACAGGGAGCAGGCTTCTCCCCAGCACATCCTGGGGGAGCGCTCGGCTTTTTGCCCTTCGGGAGCTGCAGGTGGATGTAGGCATGCAGTGAGAGACTTCATCCCTCGGGTCTGCTTCCAAAAGCCCACTCCTACAGAAGCCACGGGAGATGAGCAGCTTCCCAGTGTGCTGATGGATGCTCCATCCAAAGACGTGTTTCTCCATAATAAAGAAAAGAAAGTGGGATGTGCCATCTGTTTGTGAAGGGCTCCTCATCACACCTGTATGCGGGAGCTGCATAGTGCAGGAAGGCTGAGCTGGAAGCAGAGATGTTCCTGAGATAAGGGAGTGCTGTGGAGCTGTGTTTCTTGGTTTTGTGTCTGCTGGGATGTTCGCTGCACATGGGGTGGTGGTGCAGGGAAGAGGATCACGTTGCTGGGAGGGTGAGGTGGGAAAAAGGAGCAAACCGCCAAATACTGAGTGCCTGCGTTGTGTTGGTAGCCCTAGTGGAAGCTGGGTGTAAGTTGGTTTTGGCGATCATATGTACCTCAGTGAAGTGTATCAACCAGGAATTTAACACACAGCATGGCACAAAACAAGCAAGGAGTGCACAACCCCGTGAGATAAGGCCAACCTTCTCAGCTCCTAAATACATCATATTTTAGGGGTGATCCTCCAGCAGTGTCAGCTGCAGGACAGGGGTCTGGCCCCAGGACTCTTGGGTTCCTGCAGCAGGGAATGCACCAAAGGGGCTGGGACAAAGCTGAAAATCCTCTTCCATTGAGGGTGAGGAAAGGGGGAGCAGAGAGAGGGCAGGGAGAGCTGGTGGGAAGGCAAAGGGAAGGGCGAGGTAGCTCATCCCATCTAAAATCTCATTTTGGTGAGATTTCAGCGCTCTTGTCCTGCTTGCTGTCCTACTGCCTACAAACATCTGCAAGTACCAAAGACAAGACAGGAAGACCTCACTGCACGGGAAGGTGCATGCTGTATGCAGACACCGCTTCAGCCAAGCCTCCGAAGCTGGCAGACGTGATGGGGAATTCGATTTCTTGCAGCTTGGATAGCCGAAACGTGCTGCAGCAGAGCCTCAGCAAGGCTCCCTCCCTGCTATCACCACTGCGTGCCACCACGGCCGGCTGCTTGGGATTCAGGTGGGAGGCTCGCCGCCGCCTCCAAGCCTCCTGGGGCCACCAGGGATGTCAGCAGGGCTGGGTTTTTCCCCATGAGGAACGTCAGAGGATGGCATCCTGAGCCGGCAGGGCTCCCCATGAGCACTGCATCGCTCTGCCGGCACGAGTGGTGCATCCTTCATCTGCCCTCTGCCTTGCTCCCTTTTGTTCTCTCCTCTGTTTTTATTTTTATTTTTTTTCCCTGGGCGTTAAACCCTTTTGATCTACTCCGACGCAGAGCTTGTTTTGTATATACAAATAACATCCGCATATGCCCAAGCTGTGCTTCCTGATCTGTTTTCCCTGCGTTTGGGCTCTCTCCCAGCCTGCAGCAGAGCTAATAATTATCTCTCTCCATGCTGGGCTTCCTTTAACAGCGAGTAACAAATTTTCCTTGGCACCAAAGAGGAGCTGCAAGCTATTGTTCTTCTGTCCAGGCAACATTTCTCTTTCTGTTAGTGATACACAAGCGAAACACTGCTGGTGAGAATTCAGTTCAGTTTATTACTCTTTCTGGCTGTGGATTTTTCACTGGTAGCTTTAAACATTGGAGGAAGAAAAAAAAAAAAAAAAAAAAAAAAAAAACACCTTAAGAAGGTGTTTGTCTAGCATATAAATTATCACTCACTCTTCCAACCTGCCAGGGAAAAAAGCTTGCTAATTATTTCCTGAGGGATGTTGTTACCTTTTTTTTATTGCTATTTTTTTAATGGATTTTGAGAGTTCTTATTGGAAAATAGAATTCTCGATTTTCATATTTTATTTCCAGCTGGGATTTTTGTATTGCACATTGTGCAATAGGCTCCAGTTTTAGTTGAAAAATACTTGGATGCGAGATTCCTGGAGGCTTCAGCTACTGTGGAAAATGTGTGTTATGTGTCGGTGACCGCGATGTGCCTCGTGCTGTTCTACCCTGGCAATTGGAAAGGGCATTTGTTTAGAAATCCAGGTTAGTCCTGGAAATGTATTCAGCAGCTTGTTCCCTTTCAGCTAAGGCATAGTCCAGGGCCACATTTTCAAAAGGAATTGGCTTTGCGAAGGTTAAAGGGGAGCCGGTGCCTGGAATCCCCCTCTGCATCCTAAGTACCTGGTGCCTTTGAAGCTGCTGCATCTAGTATCTAGTGAGGTTAAGGCAAATGAAAAGGAGATTCCTCCCTCCCCCAACAGTGTATGGGTGTGCTATGTATTTATATAAACATTTGTATGTATTTATAGTGTGTGTGTGTAAAGCATCCATAGGATGTTGTACAGGTGGGTTGGCAGGGGGCTGAGAGCACTCTGTGGGCAATGTGCCCGTTTAAGGGTAATAGTAAGGTGTCTTGATGAAACCTGCAGACCAGGATATTCCTAAATTTGCTTTTATTTTTTTAATTTTTATTTTTTCCTGAGATTCTCAGGTATTTCTGGGAAAGACCACCCCACACATGTGCCGTTCTCACACACCCCGCTGAGGCAGCTGCTATTAGCAGCTGTGAGACTATCGGGGTCAGTGCCCCTAGGCCAGCACCCTGCAGTTGCTTAGAAATGCTGAAAATTTCCCCTGAAACCTTTAATTCGGGTCCTTCCTGTTCTCTGGGCAGTCTGTGAGGAGGAAAGGATCACACTGTGGAACTTGTGCTCACGCAGGACCTCATGAACTCGTGAAGGTCTCACAGGACCTTGTGAACTCTTGGTGTGCTGAGAAAAGCCCAGTCTCATAATTTCATTGTGCTCATCCCTAATTCTCCTCGTTCCCTGCTGTGGACACTAAGCCCTGCTGCATCTGGGGGCTGGGGATCCCCCCGAGGTCCTTCAGCCTGTGGGGTAAGAATTGGCGTGTGTCGGATCCCGTCTGCCCTCCTCATTGCCCCTATAGGCGAGGGAGGCTTAGATAACGGAAGCATTTCAAATCTTTTCATGTTTGGGATTTTTTTTTCCTAAAAAGACCTAGTGGGAAGATTTTATATAAATACTCTATTTGCATTCCCCTTGTGGGGCAAGTAGGAAACGTTGATACATTTCTGAGAGCAATTCATCAAGCGAGAGGCTGCCGGTATGGTATGCGTTGAGGGATCCAGCGGGGCTGTCGGACATGAAAGGCCTGGCAGCAGCTCCATCCCAGGCTCCTCTCACAGAAAGGGCACTAACAAAAAACAGAGTTTGTGAGGGTTTGTCCCACTTCTCCAGGCGGAGGGAGAGGGAAGGCCGAAACCCCTCCCTGGCACGGCCTGTCCCTCCCTGCGGTGCCTGTCCCCCATCGTCACTGTGGCAGCAGATATCTGCACCCAAGCCTTGCTAACAAAATCTTGAGAGGTTCCCACACCTCCAGGAGATCAAAGCTAATCTCCTGTGAGACCTCGTCTCTGTGACTCAGCTGCTGAGTGCTGTGCTGGTGTCCTCCCGGGACAGGCCTCATGCCGTGAGGAGGCAGAGAGCATCTCACCTGCCTGCACCCAGGGAGGTGTCCGACCCTGTGCTGGGGTGGGATCGGAGCAGATCCCCTTAAACCCTGCAGGTCACTCTGTGTGGCCCACCTGAACCTCAAAGCCCCCTCTGGTGATGAGCACTTGGCTTCCAACCATATGAAGTCACAGGTAGAAAGGCTGTTAGGGTGCCAAATGCTGCGTATTACAGGCAGTAAAATGTGCGTGTCACCTTGTTTTGGCAGGTAGGAAGGCAGGTATTGTGGCTAAGTATTCCGTGCCGGTCATCCTCAGGTAGAGCGAGGACCAACATTTGATTTTCTGGCGTGTTTTTGGCCTCTGACTTGGCTTTCCCACTGGATTTGGTTGTAGCTGCCCTACCGAGGAGCTGCTGGGATGAGCGGCTGCAGACAAACACAGCAGTTGTCTTTGTCTCACTTCCAACAGAGAAAGAGAAAGCGAAAGGCAGGGAGTGACTCTGGGGCTGTGCCAGTGAAAAACAGGTTGTTGTAGCCCTGCCTCGCAGAAAAAATAAATTAAATCTCTAAGTGAGGTGACCGGCGAGCGATCAAAGAGCAGCCCTGAGAAAACCTGTCTCGTAATGGCTTTCTGCCTGTGACTGCTGTGACACTCCCTCCGTACGGTGAGCACAGCCCTGCTCAGATCTGGTCCGAGAGGAGGGCTGCTGAGAAAGGAATTAAATCATTTAGCTGATGTACAGGTGTAGGTTTCTCTGGGATTTGTGTTTGGGATCCGCCTTGTGAGTCAGCAGCACCCTCTAAAAAGGAACAGCTGTGTATTGTTAGGTGACTGATTTATGCTCTCCGTGCTCTCCAGGTTTTGCAACATCCGTGTTCATCTGGGACATGAATATACTGAGAAAATATGGGAGGGAGAGGTCACCGGGACCTTTGGGTCCATGCGCTTTCCATTCCCATCTGCGACTGACTGCTGGTGGACACAAGATACAAGGCTAGATGGACCTTTGCTCTGTCACTTCCTATATTTTATGGTGTTTCTCCTGGCAGATTGGTTCCACTTTTCAGCTGTACAAGCTCAATAGCTGCTTTAAGGCTGATCTTCGTTGTCCAGAACATCCATGTCTGTGGCAGCACATTGGTGGTGGGTGGAGAAAGAAGGGAGGAGAGTAAGCCAGAAACCCCCAGGGTTCAGCATCTGGCCCATGGTGCTGCTCAGTTCAGAACATCAACATCCTGCTGGAGGCTGGGGCCGGGCTAGGTGTGCTCTGCAAACACAGGTTAATTGCAGAGGGGGCTGCAATGAGCACAGCTCACACCAGGAAGGGACTAAGGGGCTGTATCTGTGCTTGCCTACACTATGCTGTCCTTGGCTGGTGGTAAATGAGATGGGGGATTTCCACCTCAGTGCTCATCTTCTGCCCTTCTGAACATAGAATTATGTAGAGAGATTCTGGAGCAACTCGTGCTGTTAGGCTGCTGTCTCAGACTGGAAGGATTTAGGGTCAGGGGAGTCTGTGGGATGCAGGTAGCTTTATGGCTGTTCCTCAGTGCCCTCCTTGGGCGTCAGAAGGGCTGTGAGTGAAATGATTCTCGCCTTTGCTGCCAGCTTTAGAAGAACTGGTGCTGCTTTCGTAGGATGGAGGAAGTCATCCTCAAGGTCTGCTGCCACCGGTGGCTTGGGCTGGGGGACATCTCATCACCCTGAGCCACCGTTTGTGTCAAACGGGCAGAGCGGGAGGAGAGGGCAGCCAGCTTGTGCTGTGCGGGTCTCTGCCCTCTGCACAGGGAAGGGATGGTGGGAGCTGTTTCCTGCGAGGCTCGGGCAGGGCTTGCTGCTGGGTTTCTGTGGCCTGCACAAAGTGCTTGGTGCCATCCTGAGTGCTTCCAGTGCTCCACCTCCTTTCCATCCATGCAGGTAAACAAGCCATCTAACATATCTTTGGCTAACACGTCTTGTGATGTTGTCCAGAGCTGTGCCAAGTGTCTTGGTAGGGAGCCAAGCAGTGAGCAGGTACCATACCTGGGGAGGACCAGGGAAGGTGGACACGAACCTGGGGGATGAGGGGACAGAGCCAGAGTGGCTGATGGGGAAGCGCACAGTACCAGAGCTGTGGTACCAAGCACTGTCTGAATCTGGCCCCGTGGCTGCTCGTCAGATGCTAGAGGCTTGCAAAGCAAAATGCTATTTTCTGATGCTTGGACACCTTCTCATGCTGGCACAAGTGATTCTGCTGCAGGCACCCATCAGCTTCTCTCTTGGAGGCTGCCCAGGCCTGGGGCTGTTTTTTTTCTGCTGGATTTTTGCTTCAGTTAGGCACCCGCTTTAACCCGCTTAAAAAAACAGATGTTTGAGGTTGAGTGCATGACGTGACGCTTCCCATCCCTGGGTACCTGCGGATACAGAGGTGGTTGGAGGTGTGGGCACCGGTCCTTGTAGGGGGATGTCTTCTGCTGTCCTTCACCCATCCTTCCAGCATCTCAAAACGCTCTTCCAGAAACTGATAGAGCACCAAAACACAGGTGCTGCTGTGTCCCTCAGCTCCTCCTTGAAGCTCAGTTGGTTGCAGGCACCCTGGTGAAGCAGAGGACACTAATGCTTTTTCACCAGCAAAGGGCTTCCTGGGGGAGAGGCAGCAGCTGCAGTGTGCTTGGGAGCCTGGATTTGGGGGGTTGAGCTCCAGAAGTGCCTGTGCTGAGGTCTCTGGTTCTCCCAGCTCATCTATTCTGTGGAGGACTTGCATAGCAGAGGACAGGAGTGTGGCTGTGTGGCTGGTACCCCCAGCATCCCCTTATCAGACATCAAGCAGTCGAGAAACACTCCACCTCAAGACACAAATTCCTTGGAAGCTGAATTGTTTCCTTATCTCTGTTGGTATATCTACTTGTTCTTGTGTATATGGTTGTTCTTTCTGCCTGGTATTTTTATAAGGGTGAAATTTCTGTTCTTTTTTGTTAGTTTGTTTTTGTTTTATATTTGTCACAATGCAATGCATTGAGAATGAAGAAGATGGAAATTCGTTCCAACTAAAAGATTTGCTTTATACCTTTTTTCTTAAAAGCTATGATTAAAATTATTAAAGCCATTGTTTCTGTTATAAATACTTCTTTTTCCTGTAGAAAAACTGGAATAGATGTTCCCAAATAGGTCTAGAAGAGCAGGGAGATGTTGCCTGAAACACTTGGAGTCCAGAGACAAAATTCTGCCCAACTGGAAGTTTTAGCACTAGCACAAATGCTGGGTGGGATCTCCGACCTGGAACTTGAGGCTCTAGTGTCACAAAAAATCCCTTTCTTTACAGGCTGAGAGTGCTGTACATCGAGTGTGGGGAATCTTGTGTAAATTGGACCAGGAATAATCCCTGCAGGAATGCCCCGTTGTCTTCAGGCCACTTACAGCTCATGGCATTGCCTGCAGAGCGAACTTTGACTGTCCTTATGTCCACGTGGGCAGTTTCTGCATTTCCATTTATTGCCTGCTCATCAGGGAAAGCTATCCCCACCCCCCTTTTTTTTCTGCAAATGAGGTTTTCAAACTCGCACTGAAGCACCAGAAAGAAATAAGTCTTGAGCCTGGCAGAGGGATCTGGATTAATTAGTTCATGCCTCAAAGAGCTGCAAAGGTGAAAATTGCAGTGTAAGTGAAACATATGATTATTGCTAATTAAAATGTAAATGTTAGATTTGACAGCTAGTTTCCGAAGGAGGGTGTCTGGCAGCGCTGATGTGCAGAAGCCTCGCTGTTCCCAAGGGGGTGCAGAGCTTGGCCAGAGGGATTTGCATGGATGAGAGCAGCCGCTGGGAATCGCGCTCTGGAGGGGCGATGTTTGCCTCCAGGCCCCAGAGCTTGCTGAGGTCCCCTCTCCTGGCGGTGAGTGTGGACCTAGAAAGGTAGCTGGGGCCCGGGGAAGAGGTGGGAGCAAGAGCTCAGGGGCCTCTGGGGTGTGGGAAGAGACGAGGAGAGTCTTGGTCTTCTGGGGATGCGCAGCAAGGAGTGATGGGGCTGGATTTGGGAGAATTGGATTGGCAGGAGGCAAAGACAAGGGGAGGGCGTTCTGTGCCATTACAGCCATTTCTTGAGGTTTTATCAGGCAAATTTATTCGCGCACCTTGCTGTTAGTTTAACAAAAACACGTGGGAGACAAGTTGGTGGCCGTGCTGCTAGCTGGAGGGTGACACCGCGGAGGAGGGTGACACGCAGCAGGAGGGTTTTGCTGTGCTTGGCGATGCTGGTGGGGGGTTTTTGCTGCTCCGTGGTTGGTTTTTAAGGAAATATCTTTACCTGCATGCTCCTCCAGCATCACCTGTGAAGTTCGGTGCAAGCTTCACTGCTCGCACAGAGAGGGCTCCTTCCAGCACAGGACTTTGTCAGAGAACACAAAGCTGCTGGCGGTGCCTGGGAGAGGTGCTGGTGGAGGAGCTTTTGCTCTGGTAGCAGTAGAGAGCTGTTCAGCTTGGGCAATTAGTCAGAAAGTCAGGTAAAATCCTGATCTTGGCTGTGCTGGTGAGTTTGAACGTGATGTATTTAGGCTGCACTCGGTCGTTCTGTCTTCAACCCTGGGAAATGTCAACAGCTTTCAAAGCAGATTTTATTTTTAAAAGTTTGTTTTTAAATGTAAATATTAAGAGGGCCAGACAAAGGAGGGTGGAAAGCACAGAAGACAGGGAATTGTGAAGAGGGAAAGGCCCCAGGCCATGGGTTAGAGCCAGGAGACAAACTCATTCAGTAAGAGCAATATCCATGGTTTTACCCAATTGCTTCATGACATTTCTGCTGCCTTGTCTGGCAAGTTCAGGCATCGGTGGACGATGGCACCAATCTCTCTGTTTCTCACTGGGGTTTCACTGTGGCCAGCCGCGTTTCTGGCATTTGCATAGCTTCGGGTTGTCTGCAGGCAACCATGACCAAAAGTTGGGTAAATACAACCAAATGGCAGTGCTTGTTTTCAGCCTTTCTTCTAAAGCAAAGGGGGCATGTGCTGGCTCGCTCCCATGGCAGCATTTGGCACAGACATTTTCCAGACGTAGATGAACAAGATGCTCAGTATGTAGGATACAGTAAACTGGTAGCTAAGCCTTTGAACTGCTGGGTGGTGAAGACTCATCTCTCCCAGCCGCCTTTTCAGTCGGAGCGTGTATTTTTCCTGTGCCAAATGCGAATTATTCTCACTTCTCAGGATGCCTGCAAGGCTTGCTCGCTCCCAGGGCTTCCCAAAGTGACCACCTCCCCATGTCTCTCAGTCCACACTGATAGATTTGTATTACTTTTTTCCCCACCGCCATGCCAATTTAACAACTCCCTTAACTTCGTGTCACTCGGTGTTTCTCAGCCTTTGGGATGTTTGAATTGCCAAACTGTGGTGGGGAGGAAAGGTACTTTCTGCCGCTAAGGCACCATCCTGTGGGAATGACCTCAATTTCTCAATTTTCATCTATATGCGACCCGAAAGCTGTCTGACCTCCCTGTTTCAGCGTTGGTACTGCTTGTAGGCTGCAGCAACCAGAAGGTGTTTGAGCTTGCTTGGGACTTGCTGTGTTCGAGGCTGGAGAAGGTGCAGTGGGGCAGTGTGGAAACGGGGTGCATTTTGCCTCCCGCCCCTCAGCTTGGGTCAATCCTCTGGGATCAGTGACCCAAACTTACAGAGAGAAGTTGGTGTCCTACACTGCGGTGAGTCCTGCTGCCTCCTGAAGGACGAGGTGCCCTTGCTGTAGTGGTGGCAGTTCCAGCAGAGACTCACATAACCCCAGCGTATCTGAGAGCCAAATGCCAGCTCTCACACCCGGAACACAGACTGCCCCTTTCATTTCCCACATTTTCAAAGCCAAAAGCTCGAATGTTCCTTGCTCTGTGATTTTGGGTGTTTTAATCATCGCAGGTCACTTCAAAAGTCTTTTGCAAGCCTCTGAGGAAGGCAGTAGGAGCAATTACCCCGACACAAAAAGCCCTTTCTCCCCAAGCGCCTCTGTGTTGCTCGGTAAGCGTGGCTGGTTGGGTCAGTCATTCTGGTTTTGGGGTGACTCAGTTTGCCCTGGGGGTTGCTGACTGAACAAGAAACCTGCCGTGTTTGACAGCAGGACAAGCGTGAAGGGAAGAAAGGAGAACGTGAGGCCCTTAACGTGACAAGGCCTTAACTGGCACAAAGAGTTACTTGGTTAAGTATTTTCAGATAACATCAGGCCGTGAGCACCAAGTGTTTTGGGGTGTATGGACAGCTGGACTCCAGCTGCGGGCTGAGCAGAGGGAAAAATCAGAGAATCGTAGAACAGTTTGGGTTGGAAGGGACCTCAAAGATCATCTAGTTCCAACCCCCTTCCATTGGCAGGGACGCCTCCCACCAGACCAGGTTAGCCAAGGCCCCATCCAGCCTGGCCGTGAACACCTCCAGGGATGGGGCAGCCACAGCTTCTCTGGGCAACCCGTGCCAGGGCCTCACCACCCTCTGAGTGAATAATTTCTTCCTAACATCCAGTCTCAGTCTCCCCTCTTTCAGTTCGAAACCATTCCCCCTTTTCCGATTTCCTATCATTATCCACATAAGTAAAGAGTCCCTCTCCGTCCTTTTTACAAGAACCCTTTAAGTACTGAAAGGCCACAAATTGAGGAGTTGATTTGGGTTGTGAGGGGATTAAGGATATACAAGCAGTTTTAGAGGATGTAGCGTTGCTGAATACGCATAACTGATCGTCATGAAGCTGCAGGAGGTATTATTTTTCCCCACGCACACTCTAGTTAACAGGAGGACTAGAGCCAAACCTTATCCCTATTTCAGCCTCCCACAATGCCGTCTCTTTGCAAGGTGGAAGTATGAGCAAATTTCATCCAGATACTTTAAAGGGCTCACAGAAACCCCCAGACAGGGCCACTAGGCATGGGCACGTACCTCCAGGTGCATGTGTGCGTGGCCTGGGGGCTCAAGCTCTGCCAGCTCGGTGCTTTTTGTGGGTGCGGGACGGCGTTGCCCTCGACTAAAGCCAGCTGTTTGTTGTTTCCAGGAAGAGTGGGATCACAGCAGCGGTGGGAGCGCAGGATCCCGGCCGGGGTCGGGCTCCAGACGTGGGTCTGGATCCAGGTCTGGCAGCCGCGGCAGAAGCAGCCAGTCCAGGCAACCGACCAAGGTACTCCTGGTGGCCACGGTGAGAGCCAACCGCGTCCTGTGCTTGCCGTTCGTCGCCGGCGTCCTGCCGATGGCCTGGCTTGTGTGTGTGCCTACATGTAGGGCGTGAGTGCCCGGCCGTGGGGCAGTGTGCCTGCCAGACCGACCTGCCCCGTGCACAGCCTGGCTGCTGAGGGAGGTAGCTGTCTGTCCTTCAGCCCCCAGGGATGTCCGAGCGCGGCGAGCACCTTGCTGTTGGGAAAGGGGTCTCGAGCCAGCTGGCTTAGTGCAGAGGAAATGTGCTTTTTCACCTGGAGGTTTGGGCTAGTGCTCCTGGTCCATCCATCCATCTCTAGCATCCTGGAGAGCTTGTCTGAAATCGTGCAGAGATCAGGGTTGGGACGGAGGAAGGCACAGCCTCCCCGACCTGCAGAGGTGTGTTGTTGTTGGAAAGTCATGGGCCTTTATCGGGGGAATGAGGCTCACCATATCCCCGTGTCTTTGACGAGGGATGATAGCATCATCTTGCTCAAAATGTCTGTATTTTTCTCAGTTTTGATAAACTGTTGTTTTTCAACAAAAAGCCTTCGAGCAGAGCCTTTTCAGACAGCTCAGTATCTATGGGATCTTCTCTGTTTCAGCAACTGCACCCACGGGTTGTAGGCAGCTGAAAAGGAGGAAACAGAGGGGAATCTGTACAACTTCAAAATCCTTCTTAAAAGTTGCATGACACAGGATAATCCTTGAATGCATACCACGGACAGCACTGAGACTCAGCTGACTGCTTGGTGCTGTTCCACATCAATGCAGAGCGCGGTGAGGAGCTGCTGTTGCAATCGTGGGATGACGAGCATGGTTCTGTGTTTGTCGTGGTTTGCTGGAGAATGGTAATGAGGAGTGGCGGGAGAAACCGGTGTTACACTGAGCTGGCTTTTGAAAGGCTGCCGCACGCATTTCAATGCCGACTTTGCAGGGAATTTGCTGAAGTTGCATGCATAATTGAACAGTCGGAGTCCACGGGGCTGGGGGCATGCTCTGTCCCTGCTTGTGCAGGGGCTGGGCAGTGACGGGTGCAGGTTTTAGGCACCTAGGCGTGCTCACGGGTCTGCAGGACGCGGGTTATGAAAGCGTGTTTAAACCATCCTGGGGGCAGGAGCTGCCTTACCGACGCTGGGATGCCTCTGAGCACTTGTGACGTTCTCACCACCGTCTATCCCAGTCATCATTCCTAGTGGCTTAATTAATTTTCAGCAGTCCTAATGCCTTCGCAGTGAAAATTATTATCTAAAGCTGAGGGTTGGGTCACGGGGAGCTTCAAGTTAAAACTGCTCACTGTTATAATTGCAGTCCTGGGGGGAACTGACAGCAAGTAACTTCTGTTCTTAAATACTTTTTCATTTTTTTCCCCAGTTTTGAGAACTGGCCTTTTTAAAGCCTTACTGTAGAGTCCCAGCACCAGGCTGGGAGCTGGCTTGCAAATGCCCAGCCTGCCGGAGGCGCTGCTCACCCCCTGGGCGGCTCGCCCGGGCTTTGCTCCTTCAGGATAAAGGCTGTCATCACAAGTGGCAAAGGCGTTTGTCTCGAAATGACCGCGGTGACTCACGACTTAATGGCCAATTGCGTTATCGTTTGGCCCCGGCACCGTCCCTCTGGAGTCAGGCCGACACCTGGAGCATCTCCCAGCGGCGATGGGGATGTGGCGTGGCGGGGCCAGGAGCTGCAGCCCGGCTGGGGTGGGAGCTTCCAGCCACTGCCCAAAGGCTGGCACCCGTCTGCCCTCCTGCACCACTTCGCAGGGAGCCTTCCCACCAGCTGCTGGGAATCGGGGCTGGGCCAGCCACATCCAGACAGGTTTGAGGCAGAGCTCTGGAGGCTCGTTGCTAACTGCTTTGTCTCGGGGCTCAGGAAGGGGCACTGAGCTGAATTTGGGTGACAGTTTTATGGCACAACCTGTTGCGTTAGGAACCTGTTCCCACGTTATCCTAACTTTTGGCTGTTTAACGTTGTTGTGGTTGATTAATCTCATCCTCATTGCAACTACTTTACACACTCCCACACCTTTTCCCTGAGCCGCAGTAGTGAACTCCTAGGACATCCTATGGTAGGTCGTTCGTTAATAGGTACTTAAAATATCCAATGTCTGCAGAAGTGGGAGGAGAAATGAGTCTGTCTGCAGGAAGAGGTGTTTCTTCTCTGGGTGAAGACCAAAGAAGGAATAAAGACTAAAGAGGCTATGAAGACGTGGTCATCTCTGTTTTCATTAAGCTGCATGACAATGCCTTTAAGTATTTAGAGAATTAATTTCTCTCCCTGGTGAGAGAATTTTGTGCTTACATTTGCCTAAAATAAAATCTCTGCTTCCATAACTGTCTGTGGGAGTTTCATACTTCACTCGTAGTTTATTTCTGTGCAGACTTGTTGACCTGCAGATTGCTGGAGGTTAAAATCATAATCCATACACCCCTTAAAGGAGACGACAAAAAAAAGGGAGCAATGTGCCTGTTTGAGTATCTGCCATCTATATTGTTTGTTGTGCTGGGAACGTCTCTGTAATCTGTCTGTGGCGTGCACTGGCAATGCGTGTCCTTGTTGGGAAAAGGCTCCTTGCTTCGTGGCAAGCTGGGGTCTGGGACTTCACTGAGAAGCATTCAGATTTTTGTGTGTTTTTTTTTTTTTTTTTTTTTTTTTTCCAGTGTCTTGGTTATTCTTAATATTTGGAAACAGCAGTTCCTCAGGAAAGCTGTATGTGGGCAGAAGCAATAATTTTTCGTACTGATCTTTGATGATAATTGTTGTCTGCATGACAGCTTATCGTGATTTTATGCGTGTGTGATCTCAGTGAATATAGTTTGCCCATTGGAAGCAGCAGCTTGAGGAGAGCCACCAGAAGTACTACAGCAGGGTAGTGCTAATAATCACCCGTGCTTCGTTGTGAGGGTGTTACGGGTCTGAGGAGACAAACCGGGTTTTTGTGCCTGTGCCGAGGCCGAAAGCAGCCTGGAATTGCTTTGGCAGAGTCTGGTTTTGTGGTGTCCCCTGGGAATCGTAGGATGGGGAGCGTTTGGAAGCCGCCTTCTCCAGCACTGCTTTAGCCAGAGCTGGACCGTTTGGGCTGGAATGCTTCAATAAGGGCAGCCCACTTCTTGTGGGGAGGATACATGAAGGCTGGTGGGTGTAAAGGGGCTCTGGAGGACGAGAAGCAGTCTGGGGTCTTTGCTTTGGATGCTTTTCCTTCGTGTTGCTATTTCCAAAAAGCAGCTGCACTGCAAAATTAGAGGCACTTTGTGGTTTATTGGAGGCTTCTCATAATTCCCGTCTGATTATACCGTATAGCTTTTGCTTCTTGGAGGGATGAAATAAAGGTTTCTGCAAGCTCAGCACGATGCTTTCTGATGGTTTGTGTAGCAGCTTCCTAGCAATTCCTCCCATCCTCAGCCCTACAGCCTGCGTGCACCATGTGCCCTCCCCTCTGACACACCGGGTTTTGGGGACACAGGCAGCTGGAGTCTGCACTGCTGGCAGGAGTTTCAGCACAGGGTTGTATCTTACCATGAGGCTTTGATAGAGCAAGGCCAGGTCGTGTCACCGTGACTCCTTGAAGAAGCAGTCACTGCCGTGGTGAAATCCAGAGCTGTTTGAAGGGTCCTTGGGCATCTCTGCCTCGTGCATCGCTGATGATTGGCTTTCCGTGTGCTTGTTGGTGACAACCCCTGGAGATATTAAAGAGCCATCTGGACATGGCCCTGGGCAACCAACTGGCCCTTATTGACCTTGGTTGGACCAGATGCCCTTAGAGGTCCCTTCCCAGCTCAAGCAGCATGGATTTCTGTGATGCTGAGCATCTTTGTGGCCAGCGTGCCAACCTGCCCGCTGGGTCTTGGAGGTCTTGTTCCCACACTGACTGTGGACAGGGAATAGAAGGATGGGGCCAACATCAACCAACACGTTGTCTGCTCCGTGTCATCCACAGCTTTGTGTCCCAAAGGCTGAATCTGTGTGTCTCTCCCTGCCTTCAAAGTGTGCTCTTGTGGGGAGTGAGGGGTCTCTGTTGGGCTGGCGTGGAGGTGGCAAGGCCGGGCACGGAGCTGTGCCACCTCCTGGCTGGCACGGGACAGGCTGGGCTGGGCTGGGCACCTTCTGCCAAGTAACCACCTCTCCCTCCTCCCTAGAATGGCAACAAGGAGGGCTCCCTCGACATGCTGGGCACCGACATCTGGGCTGCCAACACCTTCGACTCCTTCAGGTAAGCTGATCTGAAAGCACCCCGAGCAGAGGGTCTGTGCGTGCCCATCCTTGGGGGGGCCCAGCTGGACACTGGCCTCCCTTCACTCCTCCTCACCATTTAGTCTGTGGCACTAAGCACAGCCTACTCAAAGCATCGCGTCTGCTTAGAAGAGGTTTGCAGTCCAAACATCTGAAAAAGGTACTGGTAGGATTATCTGGGGGCACCTCAGAGCTGCACCGGTGAGACGGAGGCAGTTGTGAGCTCCTGCTCCAGGGCTCTCTTCCGTGGAGTGGAGGTGTGATTGCACCTTGCACTGCAGCTGCTGAGAAGAGCTGCTGCTTCAGCATGGGGAATGCAAGCGTGCTGCCCAGATTGAGCAGTGGAACACACTTTCGGTCTGGTTGTATGCCTTTGTGTGCCATGCCTGAAGCACTGCGGGAGTTGTGTTCCCACCTGGGACTTGCTCCAGGCTCCTAGAGCAAGGAGAGCATCTGCATTGCATGGACTGGACCAGCATCTGCTGCGATACCCCCTTCCTATAAAAAGCAAGTGCAGCTAGTAAGGTGTGTGCTGCGTCAAGATGCATCTTAAGTCTACCTCAGAACGATGGGCTTAGCGTGACACAGCGCTGTGAAGGTCAGAGGCCTGTGGCAGCATGCTCTGCAGCAGAGAGTGGTGCCTCCAAAGTACCAGCACTCCTCAGCTGCAGGCTCGTGTGAGCCATCTGCTCCTCAGCGAGGTTGTGTTTAATTAGCAGGGCACTCACCGTCTTTCTCTCTCCGCGGTTTTCCTCTCCTAGCGGTGCAACGTGGGACTTGCAGCCTGAAAAACTAGATTTCACGCAGTTTCACAGGAAGCTCCGAAACACCTCCAAACACCCGCTGCCTCACATAGACAGAGAAGGGTGAGTGCTGTGCATGTGTATAGTTATCCTGAAATAAATGATGATGCTCTGCAGCAAGATGTGTAACCCCTCCTTTGCAGTGGGATTGCTGGCTTGGTGGCATAGCCCACACAGAAGACCTGGTAAAGATGTGCTGGACCATGCAGGGGGTGCTGAGGACTTCATGATCAGTCTCTTTGGTTCCTCTGTCAACCAGCTCTGGGGTGGAGCAGATCTGTTTGCTGTGTTTTGCATTGCTTGAAAGAGTTAAGTTTTTAAACCATGTTTGTTGGATCTAAGCTGCGTCTCCTAGATTTAAGCATCTGTGATTACTGGGGGAAAGATCCTGGTTACAATCCCAGGTGAAAGGGCTTCTGTTGTTCTCCCCAGCAAGACTTGAGGGAAGAGCACAGCATCAATGTGGTCCATCTAGATCAAAATGTTCATTCCCCACCTGCTAGGCGTGGAACTACAAGAATGTTAAGCAGCTCATCTTGGTGGTTACAGCTTCCTGGGGCTTCTGGATTCTTCTTTGGCTGTGTGTTGGTCAGGCTATTTTAGGCATAGGGATAGAAATCTTTCAGCAAAGTTTCTCTGTCGGTAAATTGGTTTTGCCAAACTATGAGCCAGTCTGGGCTCACAACCCCACCCCAGCCCAGCATCTGCAGGAGGCTCCCATTCCTGTTTGGGACAGGCAAACTCACACGACCCTATAAGGCTTTTTTCTGCACTGTAAATATGTATGATTTACAATTTTTGGACTATTTGAAACAACATGAGTAACACTGAATTTCAAAGTCTCTGCGTGCCTCAGTAGGCTCATGTTTACCCCTACAGATGGTTTTGAAGCACAGGATGAGGGGCCCTCTGTAAAATAAGATGGCTCCATGGTCCGTGGCACTTGCCAGGTGGTCCTGCCAGAGACACCTGCTGTGGTGCATTTGTGATGGAAGTCACCTGTTGAGATCACCTGATTTTGCATGAAGCAATTAACGCGTTAGTTAAATGCCGGTCCTCCGCTGACTTTGGTATAATCCCCTGTCACTCCTCCACAACCTTACAAGCCTGTGGCCTGCCCTGCTGGGCTGTGGAGGTTTCCATTCAGGTTGCTGTTTTAGCACATTTCAGTCTTTCATTTTACATTTACTGTAATTCCACCAACATTAGTTGTTCATTGGACTTAAAGACACTGGGTGCTTGCACCTGCGGCTGTCAAAGTTTCTGCCTACTGTAAGTTGTTGAATAGTATCTTGTCACTAATTGACCACAAAATACATCATCGTTTGTGCGTAATAAATTACCCAAATTCTTTGTAAATGCAGATGAACGATGTGCACTGACCTTTTCTTTGTCGTTACCTTTTTCTCTGCATTCAGCTAGTAGCAGGCTTTATGTGATCAATTTTTTTTCATTTCTTGATACAAGCAAAGCTTGCTAATTATCCTTACCCTGTCAACTATGTACTTGGTCTGTTAATACTTGGCTTCTCACCCTGATTTTTTTTTTGTGTTTCAAAATGCATGTTTGCATTCATATTGATTGCTGTTTACTGCTTTTCTCCTGTTTGAGATCTGTGTTTGTGCTTGCTCGCCTCCACCTTTCCCAGCAGGGGAACAGGAGCTCCTGTGGAGACTGGCAAACGAGCAGCGGTTCAAAAGAAGCGTTTTTCATTAGGTTCTTCTGTCCCCATTTTTTCTTCCCGGTGGGCTGTTTAGTTTTGCTCAGTCTGGGAATTGAATCGTCTAAAACTACTGCTCAGGGCTGCCTTTGGTTTTCTCACTGCTGGTATTACCAAAAGCATTTTAATGCTGTGGAGAATGGGTAGTCACTAGTGCAGGGGATAGGGCTGGGAAAAGCATTTCATTTGGTATTAATGGCTCTGTGCCCACGTGGGAGTGTTTTGGAGACACGACGTATTTGCTTCAGAGAGCCTCTCTGTTTTTATGAGGGTCCTTTGCAGTAAGTGCTAATCTTACCCATGTGCCGTAATAGAGCACTAACGTAGGTTCCAGCGAGGCTTCTCATGCTTTTGTTTGTTTTCTTCCTGCTGCAGGCTCGGAAAAGGGAAGTACGAGGACGGTGACAGCATCAACTTGAACGACATCGAGAAAGTCCTCCCGGTGTGGCAGGTAGGTGCTGAGGCTGGAGGCAGCAGCTCCTCTCCCTGCAAAACCACCCCTGGGAGGTGGGCAGGCTGCCTGGGCTGAGCAGTCAGAGAACTGTGCCTTGGTCTCAGGAAGCCTTGCTTTCAACCTCGCTGGTACCGCACAGGCTCTGATGGGAGGTGAGATGTTGAGGAAAATGAATGCATGCTTATACACGTGTATATACACACAGACACGCAGGGCTCCTATTTTAGGAAAGGAGGTTCTGAAAAGCACCAAGCCTCCTGACAGCTCCAAAATAAATTGCTGCCAAGACGCCACTAGTGACGGTGTGTCGATCCAGATGTTTCCCCTATGGGATGCACGTGTGTGTGATGCAATGAATGCTTCGTTTTCTCTGGCCTGTTTCTTCCCCAGATCAGTCTCCACAGCCACTTTTCAGTAGTTCTGGTTAAAAGACCTTTGGTGCTCAAGTGCTGGGGAATGGCAGGGTGAGGCCTTCAGTTAAACAGTCCTGTTGAATAGGTTAATTTGTCAGTGTCTTAATTTTTCACTTTCCAGTGTCTCAGTCCTCTGAGGAGCTGAGGCTCCACGTACTTCTGCTGAAGGCACCTCCGAGCTCCTCTCTCCCTTCAGAGGGAAGGACAGAGGCACCTCCTGTGCTGGGGCAGCGCTGCCCTTTTGCATGCTGAGCAGAGCTCTCCGGGATTCTTGCTCGTGCATCATGTGAGGAGAAGCTTTGCTCATCCAGCAAGGCACGTGACAGTCTGCATCGCTATTTCTTTTGGGTGAGCTAGCTGGCAGTAAGTGCGTGAACCAGTGGAAAGAAGGACAAGTGCTGCTGACTTTGGCACGCAGAAGCACTGCCTGCAGCTGCTTTCTCTTACGTGCTCGGTCTGTCTGGACTTTAGGTCACAGGGAAAAAAAAAATGTCAGGGCCAGCTGATAAAAACGCCAGTAACTCGGCAAAATAAGGTTGTTTTCCCTGGGGAATAATTGGAAGTGCTTTACACGGATAATCAAAGGGAGCTTCCAGATGTACTGAGACTGGATTTGAGGGGCCACCGGCCGTGCTCAGCATCACGTGCTGTGTTTCAGCCTCTGGTTAAAATGTTCTTTGGTGAACCCTGGCCCTGTTCTGGGAAGTACTCTTACTCATGAGCTCGTCCCCCGGGAGGGCAGAGGAAGGACACAAGTTGTACACAGGGAGGGTGAGGGATTTGCTGGAGGTCACACAGGGTAACCAAACTGGGAAGTGCTGAACCTCGGGATGGTGGCTTCTCCTCGGGATGATGCTGTCCCTTCACGGCACGGCAGGGTGGTTTGTGCAGGTGGGGGGCAGGACACGGCATGGTGAGTGACTCTGGGCACAGGGCAGCACGGCACAGAGCTCAGCCCTTGCTGGCCAAGGGCTCCGCACCAGCGGGCTGCTGTGAGCTTGGGCTGTTTGGGGGAAGAAACTCCTGTCTTTGGTGTGTGAGGAGCTGGCGTTCTGAGAGTTTAACCTTCATAATCAACAACTGTTAAATAAGCCAGCTCCTCCTGGCCTGGTTATATCATCCTGTTGTAACACAGATTGAGTTCTCTGACTCCAGTGAATTAATTCTAATATATACCTGTAACAAAGGGGGATCTATTTCTGTGTCATACAGGCGGCTGCAATCACCTCTCAGAGCTGCCTTATGTTTCCTGCAGATCTTAATTGTAAGTGTGGCGACTCTAAGCTGGAAGACCTCGTGGAGGAAGTGCTTGATCTGGTGTTTTTATGCCTCTGGGCAGAGTAGTAAAATACGGCATTATTTTGGAGACTCGCTTACCTAGGCATGTACAGTCATAAGTGCATGGGGGAGCTAGGAGCCATGTCATTATTGGTGAGGATTTATCTTGTTCAGCGTTGACAAGTGAAATGCTTACTGACAGCTGGCTTAATCCTGACATGTCATTGTTAACTGGATTTGAATGCGATCATGCAGTGCCAGTGGTGGCTGTGCTGCTCTTTATCGCTTTCTTGTTTGAAATGGCTCTTTGGCATTCAGTACGTGGGATCGTCAGGAAAAATATTACTGTGAGCCTATGGAAGACAATCCTCCACCTTCCGGGGGGCTTTTCCACATCGTGGTTATGTTTGTGTCATCCTGAAAAGAGACTTTTCAGGCTGGAGATGCAGAAACTCTTGCTCTGTCTGTATCTGAAGATCTCATGGGTTGCTTGTCAGCAGCTGCCTTCTGATTGCTTCTGGTTCATCTCTTAGGACTTGCTTCTAGCACCTTCTCCCCCGTGATGTGGAGCCACTCAGAGAAAGGTTTTGCACTGCCGAATGTGCTTCAGCAGCTAACGCAGAGTTAAGAGAGGTTGCAAGTCTGACGTACGGGCTGCTTTGGAAACTCAGTTTCCCTTGGTGAGGTATGATTCATGTTGGGCACTAAACTAGGAATATGTTCCAGAATACACACGGGTCTGTATCTGCACTTGTGTTTTCAGTGCCCCACTGATGGGTGGGGCTGAATGTACTGGGTATGTGGATGTCCGTGTCCATACCTGGGTTTTGCTGCTGGAGTCTCTCAGGAGTATTTTGAGAAAATACTGCCAGGAAACCTGTGCCTATTTGGTGGTTAAGAGGTGGGGGGGAAAATAGGGAAGGAAAAATAGGGAAAGAATAAAATAAAATAAACGCCCTTCTCCAAACCCTCTTTCTTCATCGTTATCTGTGAGAAAAATCACAGGATCACAGCTCTGAAACGCCTGTCCCCAGCCTTTTGTTTTGAAACTGGAGGACGTGCGCTGGCTGCCGAGATGCTCCGGCGGCCGAGGCGGCGCGGTGCGCTCTGCCATCTCGTGGTACGTGCAGGCGGGGAAACCTGCGGGCTGCTGGGCTCGCCCTGCTCCTCGGTTCTTAAGCTTTCCCCCTTGCCCCCCATCTTTTCAAGGCTCAGCTGAGATGCTTGTTTTTGCTGGTAAGTAGGTGTTGTTTGGAAAGTTTCTGCTGCGGTGGGTGTGAAACGCAGTGGGAGCAGCGCTGTGCCGCCCTTTGTGCTTGCACAGTGCTCGGGATAACGCTGGCACTGCTGGGAACTGGTTATAAAGCACGTCGTGGGCATCTGTGCTCCTCTTCTGCCTCTTGGATGGGGTATGAGGGGCGCTTGGAGCACCTCATTGACACGATGCACGCCGTGCCTTTCGCTCTGCCCCTGCGCTGGCCAGGAGCACGTGAAGTCACGGCTTTGGCTCAGCTCCTGGCTGTAACCTCCCCGTCCCTCCTTACTCGTAGGAGTCTGTAGCTGGATTTGGGCACTGCTTCATGTGAGCCCTGCCAAACAGTGGCTTTGGAAGAAAATTTGAAGATAAGCATTCCCCATTCATAGGTTGTATTTTTTTTATGGCCCTCCAGAGAGGGTTGCTCGTCTGCCGTGTCAGCTCAGGTGCAGAGCCAGGTCTCCCGAGCCTCGCTGTTACTCACCTCGCTGGTCGGCTGGCTGGGCAGAGGAGACCACGTAACCAGCTCCCCATCATGCAAGACTCATGGGGAGGGCTAACACAGCGAGTTCTGCTTCTCCTCCCTCTGGCAAACACTGAGAAAGGCTTTCAGGCTTGGACGTGTCACCCCAATCCTTCAGTCTTCAGACTGAGCCCTTGGCACGCTCTGCACTGAGAGAACAACTCACGGGGCCATGTCCTACAAGATCTCTTCCCTGGGAGGCTGCTGGAGCTCAAGAAAGATGCACAAGAAGGATGTGAATGCTGACAGACATGAGCAGAGAGGTTTGGGATGCATCCCAAGTGCTTTCTGGACTGGCATCTTGCAGCTTTTGGCTGTGGGTTTGCTGGACATGTGCCTCCAGCCTGGGTCTGCCCTCCTCTAAATGGTGCAGCCATGCCTTTGCTAGCTAGCTGCTCCTTGTCTGGTGGATCAGGAGGTAAAAAATACATGGCACTTCTGAGAGGAGTACTCGGCTTTCATGGTGCTATGAGATTAACTTAGAAGTCAACGTTGGTGTCTTTTCATTTGGCATCTTAACTGCCTTGCAGCTCATCTCTTTCTACTTCCTTGCGTATTTTTTTTTTACCCTTTCTGTCATGTGCTTGGAATTACAACAGTCTGCTTGTTTCTCTTCTAGCTCTAGTTCTAGCTTCCTTGCTGGGTGAGAAACAACAAACTCCTTAGGAAAAATGCAGACTCAGCAACTTGTGATCCTCGTAGCACCTCTGTATTCCTGCCTTCGTCCAAACCAGGCTCGGCAGCACCAGGACTCCTGATCGTGCTGGGATCCCACCTGAATTTAGGCACTGACTGCGTGTCTCTGCCCACTCTCTCCTCATTGACAAGTACTTTCAGGTCAGGTCTTACAATTTAGTGTCACTTGGGCTGGTCACTCGGGGTCCCTGCCATGGGGAAGGTGCGGACACGTCTGGGTGTGATTCCCTGCATCTCTGTGCAGAGGTCTGTAGGAGGTCGGATGATGCCTCTCGGAGGATACCCACGTCCCTTCCCTGCCTGGGAGCACATCTGGACACATCTGCATGTGGTAGATGCCTGAAGAGAAAATAGCCAACCCAGGTGCCAAGAGGGAGAAGGGAGAACCACGGACAAGCAGTCCCGGTGCTGTCACTGTCTGTGTGGGGTGAGAAGCTTGGTGTCTGGCACTGGTGTAGGGCTCACTGTGGAGCAATGCAGATCCTGACTTTCCTGTGCAGGTGGTGGCAGGGGCGCAGGTCTCCTTGGAGCTCAGAGATGGCTCTTTGGTGCGGTGGGGTTATTTACCTTCCCCATACAGTGGCTTCGGGGTGCTTATCTTCATTTCATCCCCTTTTACCTGCTCGTACTGCAGCACAAGGTTTCCAGGACCACTTCATGTCCCTGGGCAGTTCTCATTTTAGCCACAACTCTAACCAGCCCAGATCCCTCTCTCAGAGCAGGATTTTTTGGATGACGTCTGCTGGCTGTCTGAGTTTGCTATGCATCCTCTCGCTCCTCAGCCCTCCCTTGCACAGTGACAAACACACTTCACGCTGCTTAGCCAGCAGTTGTTGTAGGAGACCTCTGAGATGTCTGAGCTGCCAGGAGGATGAAGAGTGTGGTGCTCTCACTTCTCAGGAGCAAAATGTGCCCAGCAAATACGTCTCGCAGACCCGTCAGCATACGCGGGGATTGCGTGCTCTGATGCCCAGCCAGACTTTGAGATGGCAAAACCAGGACTGTGCTCTGGGGGTTACAGCTTCAGAAAGCTTGTCTGCTTTTCCACGGGAGCTGGAGGAGGAATTGAAGGTGCAGGAGGCTCTGTGGGGAGCTGCCGCCGTACTGGGTAGCTGTGCCATGCGTGCCCACCCCAGGAACTGCATGAGTTTCTGCAAAAGTGAGTGACTCAAGCAGGCTGAGTGTGTCCCACGGAGCTGAGACCCAGGCAGATGGTGTGTCCCTAATCTCCCCTGTGCTGCATGCCCCCCCTGTGCTCACCATGGGTAACACTGAAATCCTCCACGTGTCCACCCAGTGTTTAGAACAAGCCATGCTGGCTGCCTTGGAGCCCCACTTCTCCCCACCACCCTGAGACCCTGCCCAGCTCCATCAGCAGCGTGTAGGCATGGCACAGCCTTTGGAGGAGGTTTTAGTTTCACAAGCCAGCTTCCCATCTCCCAAGGGTCTTTCCAATACTGTAACCGCTCAAACCGCTGTGGAAAGTCCCTGTCAGAGAGCCAGGGTTGAGCATAGGTCACAACGTATTGAGAGTCAGATCTCCATGGCTGAGAAAAGCCTTGTTTGCTGTGACTTCCAGTAAGATATCCTCCTACCCTGGCCCGTTTCTTTGTTTCATTTAACCGACAATGAGCATTTCCTTGGGAAAAGGAGTGGGCTGAGGGCACACCACCTGGTCACCCGTAGCCCCTTCAGCCTGGTCCCCAGTGGCCGAGGAGGGCAGGTGAGGCTGCTGCCGTCTGCGAGGAACTGGAGAGGAGACATCTGGAGCAGGGTGGGCTGATCTTCTGTGCAGGTATTAAGCTCTGGAGGCCTTGGGAAGGGTAAGGGACAGGTCTCGGCTCTGGTGGTGGAGCACAATTGCTCTAAGCCCTGAGCCAGGCTATAAAAGCCATGTTTTTTATCAGATCTGTTGAAAAGAGGAGGTCTCCTAGTGGGTTCTTCAGATGATGATGGCCTTCCGTACCATTTAATGGTCTTATTCACTGTGCAAATGAAACACCAGGGAAATGGCCCAAGGATTTTGACATTTCTATTATCAGGATTCAAAGCTGGTTTCCAGTAGTAAGAAATGAGATAGACTCTCACTTCTCTGGGCTGGTTTTATTTCTCTGGCTATCACCCAGTTCACAGACTTAATGATACTGGCTCCTAATTCACAGGGGTTTCTCCCTAAACAGGCGGGCTCAGGGATTTGTTTTTCTTGTTGAAACACACAGCTTCTGGAGCCAGTACTGGGCAGGGTTGGGGCCAGGCTGCCCTGTTTTTTGGAGTGGCAGAACCTGCAGCGAGCTCCTGCCAGCACAGAAGCTGGGGTGCCTTCGTGTCCTTGTAGGTTCGGCTGGGTTCAGGTTTGGGAGTGTCAGTGGAGAGGGCGAGGGTGACTTTGACTTATCTTGCAGCCTTGAGGGTTGCAGGAGGCCAAGGTTTTGGCAGACAGAGGGTGAAGGCGCTCTGACAATGCTGGCCGTGCGATGGGGAGCGGAGGGGTTTGGGGAGCCACCAGCGGAGATGTTTGGTGGCGATGGAGACAGGGACAGGGCCGCTGCACCCGGCAGCACTAGAGGGCACTGCGGCATCGCTGCACAGCTCCAAACCAGCTCCGAGCAGAGGAAGCAGGGGCTTTTTTCCAAAGGCTTGTTTCCAAATCCTTCCCAAAGCAGCGAAGCGCGCCCTGCGGTGGCTGCGTCTCGCACCCCTCCTGCGGCTCCATCCCGCTGCGCCCACGGATGGGGAAGGTGTTCCAGTGCCGCGTGGGCAGCTCTGCACAGAAACACCACAACTGAGGCCTCGAGCAAAGCAGGATTAAAACCTGGAGGTGTTTGTGCACCCCACGTCCTCGCCATCGCCTTGCCCAGGCCCCACAGCCCCGTGTTGCAGGGGGCAGCTGGTGCCCAGGGGGTGGCCGTGCCCCACAGCACGTCTCCCTTGCCTCCATCATGAAGCCATCCCCTCTCCTCTTGGAAATCTGACTTCTACAAATGTGCCCTTTTGCCCATTTCAGGGCTTTTGCAAACGTGGACTTCCGTTGTTCTGCAGGGCTTGGTCTTGTATGATGTTCCTCACACCAAAGAATGGTGCCGGGCGTACTTGAGAGGTCCTCCCTCTCTGCAAGATGTTGCTGCCCCCTTGAATATAGGCTGTTCATCTGAACACTGTCCCTCTGTCCCTTATCTATTCTGTCATCCCCAAACCATGTGGAAGGACGTGTCAGCAGGAGGGAGAGGAGACCGTGGTGGCATCCACGGTTGGACCGTCTCTGATCCTTGGACCCCAGATTGCCAGATGCTGGTTTCTGCTAAAGAAAATAAAAGATGAATAATGGGGTTTGGGCTGCTTTGCTGCCTGGGGCAGGTTGGCAGAAGGGTAGACACACAGCAGCTGAGTGGCAGCACTAGGCTGGGCTCCCCAGTAAGAGGCGGTGGGTTTTGGAGGAGCTGGGTGGGACGCAGAAGAAGAGGAGCCCTGCAAGAAACATCTACAGCCCTGGGGAGAGGAGAGGAGAGGATGGAGAGAGGGAAAGCTGGGTGGGTAGGGATGGGTGAGGGAAAATGTGCGAGTCCTCCCGAGCCGGAGCAGAGATTCACAGCCAGGGGCCACAAGGAGATGAACGGAGAGGCCGGGAGAGCTGGATGGGAAAGTGTTCCTGGCAGGACAGCGAAGAAGGACGCTTTATTTTGCTTTTAAGGAGCTCACAAGTAGTTTTAAACCTGAGAAGCGCAGTCTTCCAGGGAATTAACTGATTTGTATATGGGGACTGGAACTGGAGTATAAATAACAATCCAAGAGGCATTTGAGGCTCTGAAACATCACCACACTGAACTCTGGCGTGAACACAGTGGAGAGCGACCCAGGCTTTTCTCAGGCTTTTAGCTGACTTTCCTTTCAAAAAAGGTTTGTTTTTATGCAGCTCTATAATACCTAAAGAAAGCCTGAAAGGTTTTGTTTTGTTCTTTCCCAGTCCTTTCAATGCACTGTAACACCACCCCCTGCCCCCAAAATCCTGCCTGAATTTTATTTTAACTTCTAAATAGTGTTACATCTCTCTCTCCTGTGTTTTCCCGAAGGATTCATTAGAAATCTGAGAGGTCTTTCTTAGCGCTGCCTTGAATTCTGCTGAGCTTTCCTGAGGCCAGTTGTAGAGTAGCATTTAAGTTTAAAAAGTTGTTAAAAGTAGCAGAAGTAAAATAATAATAATAATAAATCCAGGTTACTAACGATCCCAAATCGTTCAGCTCCTCTTTGGTCAAGCAGCTATTTATTTCTTCTGGCCTGGCTATTTCCACATCCTAATCCCCTTCCCCATCCTGCATGAGAGGCCTGAGTTTTTAATAAAATAAGGGGAAGGAAGGAATTTCTCCCTGAAAAGTCGACATACCAAAGAAGAGAGACGTGCACACGTCCCCGTTGGCGGAAGAGCCTATGGAGCATAGAAAAACAGCTCTTTGCAGCACTTCTGCTAACGTGGGATGCCACCAGCCCGCGCCTGACAAAATAGGAGGCTGATATTTCCTGTAGCGCTCAAAACTTTATTCTTGACCAGAAGATGCTCCCCCTTTCTGCTGCCTTTCCTCTGATGTTATGGAAATAGCAAGCAGCACAATAAATGAGACCAGAAGCTGCTAGGAGGCGAGTTTCCTGCCTGCAGGCAGCAGGTAAGCACATCCCCCTGCGTGCGGCGGCCAAACGTGCCGTGCTGCTTGGGGAGATGTATATATAGCCCTGGGTGTAAATATAGGTACCTAGGGGCAGGAGAAGCATTTGTGGCAATACGAGGTGGCTCGGTCAAAGATTGTGTGTGTGGCCTGGGTGCCGTGCGTTGCAGCATCTGTGTGCAGAACCACGGGTGGGGAGGACAGAGATGGTGCTGAGGTCTCCCCAAGGGGCTGTAGAGAAGCCAGGAGAGGGCTGCCCAGCCCTTTGGCCGTAGGATGCTGTCCTGGTGGCTGTTTGTCCTGTGGCCAGGCAGGGTTATTTTTTTTTACTTTTTTTACCTGATGGTACCACCATGGAAAAACTGCTCGTTGTTGGGTTTCTATTTCTTTCCTTCTTTTCCTTTCTCCTTTTTTTTTTTTCCCCCTTAATTCCTGTAATGCATGAGCAGAGAAACCACCGAAGAATGATAAAGCTTCATTTCTTCCTGCTTTTGTGGTCCTCTTGATTATTTAGTTTCTCATTGTATGTTCTTTTGAGGCGGCCTGTCCAAACGGAAAGAAAATATGTATGCTTATAGGAGCAGTTTGTTTCTGTTCGGCTGAGCAAAACAAGCAGATATCGCACCAGGCACCCACTGCTGCTGCTTGCAGGTCCTCCCGACACCCCATCACGTGCCCGTGGGTGATATTATTAGTGAAAGATCGGGGGCTGCCTGTGCTTAAGCTTTGCCAGCCTTTCTCTTGGGGCTGTGAATAAATAAAATGCAAAAATCCTGAAGTTTGGCTCGCTGCGTATCCCTGGGTAAGAATTGCGAGGTTTGGGGTCAGCAGCTGCCAGGACGTGACCCGAACCAGCAGGCTGAGAGCTGACATGCCCTGTCCTGCTCTTCACTGGTCCCTGTGCAATGATGATCTTTACCAAAGCCAGTTTTCAAAATTCAGGAGTGAGGCACAGATTTGCACTCGTTATGTTTTAAAGGAAGACACGGGCCCAGGACTGGTCTGGGTTCCCTGCCGCTGCTCTTCGGGGTGCGTGGAGCACAGGAAGTAGTGGATGGGTGGCTTGCCCTTCCCGAAGAGCCAAGATTTAAACACATTAGGAAGAAACAGAGTTTTTAGTAAAACACCTAGGTCTTCACCACGTGTGAGGCTGTGCCCGGGCTGGCCACTTCTGCAAACCGAGCCCCTGTAGGTGCCGGGTGAGAAGACCCAGTCCCAGGGGCTGGCCGGTGCTGTGGAGTCAGGATCAGGCCCTTGCCCTGCACTGGGTTCAGGACGGTGGCTGGGCTCGTACAGCAGGCCCTTCTGTAAGGCTCTGCGGAGCCACGGAGGGCGTGGGGGCTAGGTGGGTGCTTGGCCACCGGCAGCAAGGTGGGTTGGTTCCATGTGACCACCGTGTTTAAAAGATAGTAACAAAATCATCTCCTGGCGGGCAATTTGTCACCTGGGAAGACAGTTGATTGAAGGCTTTCGTTCCCTGGATGGCCCAGGTAGAGCTCAGGCTCCCCACGGATCGATGTGTGCTCGGCACGTCGCTCACTGCCTGCCTCCCAGAGAGCAGGCGGCATCGTCTCACCGGCGTGGGCAAAGCCAAGCCGACCAGTGCCAGCCATCAGAAAGGCTACGCGGGGCTTTTTGGGCAGAGAGAGCGAGGCTGGGGGGGAAACACGGCCGTTGGCCACCTTGTTGTACAATCGCAGTATCGTTTTTTTCTGTTTTTTTTGTGGTTGGCTTAACAATTAAAAGGCTGCGCTGCACTTTGGTTTTTCCAGTCTGCTGCATCGCGTGACCCCTGTGACTCCGAGTTAAGCCTCATTATATAATGGCGGGGTGTTTTTTTGGAAAACCTCCATTTAATCCTTTCTGAGCAGAATTTGCTGTTTTTGTTTTCTTTCATATCGTCGCCTCGCTTCCCCCCGCCTACCCCTTCCCCGGTGCGCGCACGCTGGAGGCGTCAGTCTGGGAGCAGGGTCCTTTCTTCCTTTCTTTTCTTTTTTTTTTTTTTTTTTCAAATCTGCAGAGAAAAATGGTTTATTTTCGTTTGCTTGGGTTCCAGCGCCTTTCCCCGCCGCCGGGGGGAAGGACTACGTGATGTGCAGCAGGTATTTTGTGAATGGAGCACAACCCTGTGACTCCCCGTCGCTTGGCCGAAGGGGGAGGCAGGGGAAGGAGAAGGACAAAAAAAAAAAACACCCAGTGACTCCATCTGACTCGCTCTGGCTGGAAAACTTTTTCAGCGCCGTGGTTCTTAAGCCAGGAGGAAGCTTTCTTCTGGCCCAAGAACAATAAAGGGGTCAGCAGCCTGATCCTCCCTCCTACACCCTCTTCCTTCCATTGTGAGGGGTATGTGCAAATATCCCAGGCTGCTTCTGCTGGGGCCTGAGGGACTTTGGCCGCACATGTGACATTAAAGAGAGACTCTCGAACAGCTCTGCGAGTGTAGCAATACCGAGTTGGAAGGGGAAAAAAAGGAAAAAAAAAAAAAAAGAGTGAAGTCTCTGGGGTGCTCTATTTCTGGTGTAGCGGTAGCCTGTTGGAGAAGACATTCATGGACATTTCTCACAGAGGGAAGAAACCTGTCCCCTTACCACGTCCCGGCTGTGGTGTAGGTGCTCCTCCGTGGTGCCATCCGCGCTCGGTGAGCAGCCAAATCCCCACGGAGGGTCGTGTAGAGCCCTTGTGTCTCCCCAGCCCTTCGCCTCCTCTGTGCCCCTGCTTGTCCAAGGTGGGGGAATTTCTGCTGCTCACAGGGTGCATGCATCCTGCGTGCTGGTGGGGTGGGCATCTCCAGTGAGGATGGGGTTGAAGAAGGCACGTCTGCTCTCCACGTGGTGCTTGCCCTGCCCAACGTCTGCCAGCAGCTGGGTTCTCAAGCTGGCCCCTTTCAGGCTGTGCGTGCCCCTTCCTGGACACCTTCCACAGACCACAAAGGTCTGAGATGTTGTTCTGTGCACTAAAAGGTCTCGGGGAGAAATGCTGGTGGGGCCAGACCCACAGCACTGCTCGTACTGGTGCTTGCTGTGTTTTTGGTGGTCATCAAAGCCACCTGCATCTCCTTGTGGCCAGGGCCGTACGCTGGTGTCAGGGCTGCTGTGCCTCCTGAGGGTTTGTTCGTGAGTCCAGGCTCACACAACAGCCCCAACCCCACTGCAGACATCATGGTTCTGCCACCGTGGATGGTGATGTTTCTTCCAGAGGTCAACTAGACAGCTGAGATGCTTGCTATCTGCCAAACCTCCCCCCCAAAGGAGAAGGGATCTGTGGCCTCCCATGGGAAGGTGGGGTCAATACAGTGAGTCCGTACAGCACTGTGGGCCGACAACCTGATTCATTTGCCGGAGTGGCTGATGCTCATCAGACCCTGGGAGCACTCCTCTGGATTTCTCCTCTTGCACAATAACCAGCCAACAGCACGTGCGACCTCCTCTCGCCGCGTTACCGCTGGCCGGACCTTGGCACCGAGCAGCCGCGTGAATCCCGGTGGTGGTGCCGCCGAAAGGCAGTTCCTGTCGTTCTTACCTCCTCTGCCGTGTCGATAACACTCCGGTGGCGATGGCCAGGATTTCCTCACACTACAGAGCTTTCCTGGAGATCAGCCCCATGAGCACAGGAGGAAGTCGCCGGTAGGAGGTCGCACCTCGCTGCCGAGGACAGGGTGGCCAGCTTCAAACGTACGTGCGACCTGACATGGTCCCCAGAGCCCCGCGGTCACTGCCAGCGGGGTCTGCGTGCCTCCGCCTGCACGTGCCTGGGTCCTGCTCCTCTGCAGAGGCTCCGAGAGGCTGCCGCGTGTCCCGGGGCTGACACGAAGCCAAGCCCGGTGGCAGAACGCCGTCGGAGAGCACAACTCTAGCAAGGGAGGTGGAGAGAGTTTCACCACATCTTGTCTGAAATTGGGAGGGCATGGTGGGGCACTCATGGGCAGGGAGAGAGGCAATGTCTCCCACCTACCCACCCCGGTGGGTTGCAACCACACGCACTGCAAGGGTCCTTTACTTGAATGGAAAAGTGTCTTTGGCTCAATTTATAAATGCTGAGATATTTGTTATTTAAACTCATTTTTTACAAATGCCTGTGTTCAAAGGTAGAAGCAAGCAAGATACAAGTTCTTCTTTCAGCCTTGGTGTTGTGCTGGTCTTCTCCAGGTATTGGAGCAGCTTTCTGGTCTCCTCAACCAGCACCTAACATCTGTGTTTCCAGGCAGCATAGCTACACAGGCAATGGATGATAATGGAATGGGCTACACTGGCCTTTGCGGAGAGCAGGTGAAATGTAACAGATTTACAGGATACAGCTCTTCTGCCACTTTTCCTCGTCTATAAGAGGAAATTGTGCACAACTGACCATAGCTGGCGGGGCCAGGGAAGTGTTTCACAAGTAGCTCTGAGGGCTGTAAGTGTGCACGGGGCTGGGAACCTGCTGCACTGGCTACCTGACCATCCTGCCGATCCTGTCTGAAGGAGCAGCAGATCGCCTTGCTCGGCATCTTTTCATGGCGAGGTTTGCTTGCAAGGCAGTGCTTTAATTTATTCTGCCAGTCCTAACTTCTGAGAGTCACGGGCTTCAGGAAGAGCAAATGTGGCAGCCCACAAAAGGGCTGTGCCCTTTTGGGGGGTCTGGGGTCCAAGCTGGTGCAAGGTTGGACAAAAAGAGTTTTTTTTAGGCAGTGCAGAAGAAGACTGAAGACCTAGCGCTCACCTGGGGTCTTTTAAAGTTTGGATAGGGTTGCAGAGGCTTTTTTCACAAGTGCTTTTCCAAAGTTACTTGATTATTGAGTGCCATCGATACGCCTAGCACAAGCAAATGGTCATGCCCTGACTGCTCTGGGAAGAACTGACCGTTGATGAGCAGATGGAAGCGCAGCAGAGGATGGCTACGAGTGAGTTGGATGGGGAAGGGGAAGGGAAGGGAGTCGGACTTGGTGGTGTTCTTCTCCTGTCAAGTCTGGGCAAGTTGCTGCTTCCTGATGAGAGCAGTTCTGTTTCTGGGGAGATCAACAGCAAATCTTCATCTTCTGTGTCCAAGATTCCAGTCCTCCGCTCATCTCCTCTGCCCGTGTCTTCCATGTCCTTCCGTGCTGCCTCTTTGGGGTGGTTGCCTCTGTGCCGGAGAGCTTTCTCTGCCAGAACTGCACACCTGCCCGCAGCCACCGAGGCCCTAGCAAGCAGAGACACAACTGAAAATGTGTATAAAAGCTCATGTGAAAGACAAAAGGAATCAAGCAGGAGTCTGGGGAAGACTCCTAGCCCTTTAGAAGCTGTGTGGCCTCTTGGAAGACTGATCATCGGGTGCTGCACTTCCCTGCGGGGACAAGCGAGGTGGTCTCATGGATTTCGTGTCTCTTCTTTCCCCGTGTGTCCACCGAGAGGCCTTTCAGAGCGGCGAGGCAGGACCTGAACGTGCACAGGGAACCACATCCAGGGTCCAGCTTCAAGGAGGCTCCTGCCTCGGGAAACCGGGACGGTAACGGGGTTTCTCTTGGCCCTTCGGGGAGTGTCCCTGGGCTGGGAGTCGCGTACAGTAGGAACAGTCATCAGCCTCGTCTTACGTGCGCCTCGTCTCACTGGTTGGGATCGCTTCCCCCGTGGAAGCCATCAGGAATTTCCGTTATTTCCTTTCCTGAGGCTTTGTTTGGGTGGGGATTTCTGGAAGGTATTTCACAGGCAGGTACAATTAAAGAAAGGCATACTCTGCCCGTAGGCTAGGCAAGGGTTCTTTAAAGCCAGCCTCCTGCGTGGTGGCAAAAACAAGAATGGTTTGTTGCCCGGTCTGGTGGAGGGCGGTCGGGGAAAGGGGGAGCCAGTAAGCCCAGAATCACCCGAGTTAAACGTGGCGCACCGGGGCTAAGGCCCTGATCCAGCAAATCCTTGAAATATGTGCTTAATTTTAAGTCCCACCGACTTCAAGCTGTTTACTCTTGTGCTTAACTTTAAGCATGTGCCTAAGTGCTTTGCTGGCCGAGGGCCAAGGCAAATAGCAGACTTGGGAGCGGGTTCGGGTGAAGTAGATGCTCTGCTGAGCTGATGTCCCGTGGAGGCAGGCAGGAGACAGTGGGGTGCTGCGCCTTCCCGGGGCCGCCAGCGCTCTGTGGATGATGGAAGGGGATGGTACCGAAGGCAGCACACTCGCCTTTTGGGGAGAACCGTAACAATTTAGTCTCTATCCAGGTATCTTGATGGCAGTGTCTCCGTATTTCGTTTTTCTGAAGGTGTCAGCCTCACAAGTAGTCTGATGCACACCGTAAACAGAGTTTTGGAAATTATATACTTTTTTTTTTTTCCTCTTAATTGAGAGAAAGAAGCGGTCTAGTGGAGTGAAAGAGCCTTGATTTTATCATCAGGAGAGGAATTGAGGCAGATATGTGACCCAGCTAATAAATCTTGGTAGGAATTTGCGTGGCTGCATTAACACTTCCAACAAAAAGGACTCCTGTATTAGCGCAAGCTTTTATAATGGCTTTGTCTTCTTCTTTCCTGCTCCACGTTAATTCCTGAAAGCCTTGTTTTAATCCCCCTTTTGCTCATCCAGCCTGGACTTCTTAGAATGGCAAAGGTTTTTTCATTATTTTTCATCTATGCATGGCAGTGATTACAGCTAATAGCTGTGGCCGTGGCGTGCATGAAAATGGAAAAGCCAGCATCAGAAAACAAGCTCTGTTTTTTTGAAAACACCACTACCAGGGGTTAAGGGAAATCTGCAGCTGGAACAAATATAGCGCTCGTCTAACTTCCTCAATAACTCTGCTCGGGGAGCGCGCAGTTGCCAGACGAAGGAAGCGTGGTTAGCCATCGAGGCTTTGAATGCAGCTCCATTTCCCCCTCAAACCCATGGAATTTATATTAACCTCCAGCTTTTCTTAGCTGGTGGGAATTTTTTTATTATTTTATTATTTTTTTAATTTATTTTTTTTTTTCTGCGCTTGAGGAAGAGCCTCGCTTTTGTTGCCTGGGTTTTGCTGGAGGCGCGGAGGAGGCGGTTGTGCTCCCGGTGCGGCGCTCTGCCTGGCGAAAGGCCACGGATCCTGAGTGAATATTTTCGTCGTTGATAAGGAGAGAGAGGCCGAGGCTGCCAAGCGCGGAGACGCAGGCACCCACGCAGGCATCAGACGAGCTGATCTGCGGGAGGGCAGGCTGCAGCCATGCCGGGCTCTGCCTCCCCAGCGAAGGTGCAGGCAGGAGGAAGGGACCCCCTGCTCCTCTACCTGGGCACAGCGGGCAGAGAGGTGTGTGGAAGCAAAGATGTCTAAAACCAGTGTGGATACAGTACTTAGTAACCTAATTTAAGGTCTTACAGCTCTCTGTGACATGTCTCTCAGAGCTCTCCAACTTCTGGAGCTCAGCCCCCGTGTTGCCCACCCCACGTGCCCAGTCCTGCCAGCAAGAAGGGCTCGTACACCCAGCTGAAGGAGCTAAAAACACCCCGGCAAGGAGGGGTGGCATGCTTTGTTTGCCGTGCTTTGTTGCTGTTTCTTCTTTGTTCCCACTTGGTTCTGATGAAATACAGCCTGCAGGCACTTGGTCCAATGCGAAATGAATTGAATGGGTTTCACCCGGCTCCTGACAGCCATCACAAAATGCTCACAGTGCGTGTTTCTACTGGCAGAAAGGCTGATCTTTGGTGCCTGTGAGCTTTCCTTGTACCTTTGGAGTTGTCATGGTTGAGGTTCATCCTTTGCAAGACATGGGAGCGCAGGTGCTGCTCTCTTGCTTCCAGTCCTCTAGTAGATATTAGATAAGAACCCATTTTTTAGGATTTTCTTTTGGTGGAAATTCCAGATCCATTTACGAATGTCACAGTTGGAGACTGCTACAAAGCCGCTACAAACTTGCTTTACCTACTTGCACTGGTTTTATTGTTCACGGTAGTCCGTGGCTCCCAGAGGTCTGCAAAGCACCAGTTAAAAACCACCAGAGTAATTAATAAACGCGGTGATACGACACAAATGCAATAACATCTTCTGTACTTGTCCCTGCATTAAGACCCATTACAGCAGGAGGATTTGGAGGGCTTGATGCATACCAGGAAGATCCTGCAAGAGAGCAGACTCAAGAAGCAGTTTCTTCTGCCCAAGTCCAAAGTACCAGTAGGCTAGCAGAGGGTCAGGGCAAAGACGTGGGACTTTTCAAAGGGAAGAATGACGGTTTTGTAGGATTAAATCGATGTTTACACACCAGGGTATGTTCCGAGCTAGGGTGGCAGTGACATGGAGCCCTCACTTGTTCCCACAGAGCTGGGCTCAGCGGAGACTTGAGAATGGAGAAAAAACATTTATTTGTGGTATAGTCCCAGGGAAAATGTGTCGGCTGTGCCTTGGGAATAGGAGGCTGAAAACAGGAATATCTATTGTGTGAAAATGTTTCAAGGACAATACGAGGGCCTTGAAGAAGGAAAGGACGCTGACATTCTGCACAGCTTGCTTCAGCCAGAGAGGTGCCGTCTTTGAGCCTGGGAGAAGGGCTTGGCCTGGTGGACCAAAAGGGGCTGACATCATCATGACCCTATTGAAGTTGATGGTGAAATGGCCTCCAAAGAGAAGTGCCAAGGACTGCACGGTGAGGAAGTCTCTACCATGCTGAAAGGAAAGAGCAGCCACACATTATTCGCAAGGTTATGAAGCTGTCATCTGCGATCGAGGGCCTTCGTTGATGTTGGACTGTCCCAGGGAGTGTGCATGAGCGTGAGCTGAAACTGTGGTCCACCCAAGTTGGGTAGGTTTGCAGGGACTTGGTTCTGGGGGATTGCTTGTTTTTCACGTCTGTTTGTGCAATCTTTTGTTAATAATAAGGGTGAAATGAAAATATACTGGGGTACAACCGTACCTTTTGAGAGCAATGCCAAGGTGAGCACGTGGGGCAGAGGCTGCTTTTGCCAGGGGGTGTTGCACCAAAAAAAAATAGCTGGTGGTTGCACAGAGCTTCCACAGGCTCTGCAGGTTAGAAGGTGACCTGGGCCCTGCTCCAAAACTCCCTGATGTCCTATGGGATCCATTCAGAGATCACCAAAAATCCATCAGCGAGGCCCTCCTCGTGCCACCAGCCCCACGACGCACGGCGGGGAGGTGCTGGGGGAGGTAGGATCAGCACGTCCACGTCCACAGACCGGGGGCTGTAGGCTTTGAAGGGGCAAGAGACAAGGAAAAACAGATTTGGGAATGTGAAGAATACAGAGGAGGAGTATACTTTAAAGAAATGCATGGTCCCAGAGGGACCGAAATAGCTGAAGTTACAAATATTCCCATAGCAACGTCACAACATTTTAGGTCCCAGCTCGAGCAATTCCTCCCTCACCCCCAAATTAGCAGCCGCCAAGCAAAGTGTAGGAAAGGCTTTTCCAAGGAGCACGGCCCTTTCTCAGGGTAAGCCTGGGCGAGCCGGGAGCCAGTCCGTGCCCTGAGCTCTCCAACCCACAGCAGAGCAGCACAACTTGGAGCCTGCTGGCCAGCAGTGGTGTTGGTGGCACCGGTCAGCCGGGGAGAGTGCCACTGCCATCCAGCATCCCCCCAGTTGAAGGGAGCAGGATCGGGGCAAGCTGAGTCCATCACCTCTGAGACCATCGGTCAGTGCCAAATTTGATGCTGTAGTGTTTGCACGGCGTGAGCTGAACTGACCACAAGGCAAATACCAGGGCCCACGTGATGCGGGCAGCATTTATCCCCGATAACGGCTGAAAGAGGCTCTGTTTTCCAGGGGAAAGCAAACCCAGGTCACCAACGCTGCTTATTTTCATGTTGATTATTTAAATATTGTGCATCTAAGGACTCCAAGCAGTGCTGCGGTTGTATCTGTATTTACTGGATAAATGCATTTATTTACGGATGGGACGCTTTACTGCTGACAGTAAGGTTTGTTTTTAAGCATGACCGGGCTAGAGGAAATACATACAAATAAACAATAAACCTAAACAACACTAAAATAACATCAGTTAAAACAATTAAAGTTACTTCCACTCATGAAGTATTGTTCCCATTTTGCTTTAACATGGGAAAAACTCCGTTTCCTAAGTCAGATTGTGACTGATTTTGGATTTGCGGATTCTGGTAACAAAGGGGATTTCTTTTGTCTGTTATTTATACTCTTCCTATGGCACCGTGTGTCTGTGTCGGTGTGTCTGGAGCACCCAGCATCAATGCTTCCAGCGTGCACCTCGCTCCACGGCTCCTGCTGCTGCCCCTGCACGGTTGCGTCGGTGGGTACTGTGTGTCTGCAGTTCCTCCGAGGAGACTTTGTGCAGGATTTCAGAGTTTGTATATATAATTCTCCCAGTTTTTATATGTAATTCTCCAAATTATATCTAACTCAGGAGCTATAGGGCCAAGCGTTTAAAACAGAGCCCAGAAAACTTGCTGTCGGTCATCAGCAGATGGCACCGAGGAAGGTTCAAGGTGCATTTCACTGGAGGTACTTTGCCTAATTAATCTAATGCTTTAATCACATTTGCATCCTTCGCCTCACATGGGCAGCTTGACAACGGGCTGTTCCTGCCATTCTCTGTGTCTCCGGTTTTATCCCAGGGCTGGCTGCAGTGGGACGAGGCTGCCCCCAAGTATTTAATGCCAGGGTCTGTGCTATCGTCTGCCCAGTGGGTGTCCGCTCTGCCAGGAGCTGAGAGCAAACGCTGGGGAAAAGCAGTGGGAAGAGACGAGTCGAAGTGATGCTTCTTCAGATCTGGGACTGCGTGTGTGTGGAGTCTGTAATTCATTAAAACACCCACGGTTTTGGGAGAGGGGCCATATAAACTGTCGTTAACACTCAGCAAATGGGATTACAGGAGTTTGCACCCTTGGGGCAATGTGGGAGGGCAGAGCCCTGTAGGAAACTGGCCCGGTACTTTTAATGATAACCAAGGAAGGAGTGGTGTTTAGCTGTGGCCATCATGTAAGCCATCACAGTCGTGGTTCATCTGTATCCCCACCCTTTCTTTGGGATAGGAGTCTCCTCCACGGTGCTCGCCACCGAACCGTGCTGCAGCTCCACGTTCAGCCTTTGCTGGCAACGTACGCTTATGGCACGCTCCCCAAAGATGCAGCTAATCAGGAAATCCTCCAAACCGGGACATCTCCCAAGAAACAACTTCCTATGCCATTTGATAGGCGTGTTGCTCCGTGCCATGATTCATCAGGCGAGCACGTCCTATTCCCGAGGCCCCGCCGAGCATCCCTCCTCCGCCACCGCCGTGGGGCTTGGCGGCGGTGAAGCCCAAGGAGCTGTGCTCCCGGGGTGGCTGGAAACACAGGCACCTTTGCCAACCCGACGGCTGAATTTAGACTGAAGAAGCGTCCTCGGAGGTGGTCAGAAGCCACGTGTGCTGTGCCGTGTGTGCTGCAGGATGGGAGAGCCACTACAGCACAGGGCTGTAATGACTGAGCCACCTTTTGCCTTGGGCTTGGAGCACAGTGTGAAATCGTTGCACTTTCTGTTCAGTTGGCTTTGAGTCCTGATAAAAAAGGAGCACCGACTGATTCCTTATTCAGAAGCAGCTAATATTACGAGCACCTTCCAGGAAAAATGAGTAGTTTGCAATTTGAAGGAACAGATTTATCACTTAAATTTTAACGGAGAGGAAATCATTTACAGGCCCCTTCCTGCCATTGTTTGGTATTCTTCCATGGCTTCCAAATCAGGTCAAGGCTTTGGGTTGTGCCACAGCCCTCTTCTTTCAAGAGGCAGAAAATTCCCCTTGTGTCAGAGGAGAGTGGATGGCAGGACACTTTTGTGGGAATTCCTGGAAGGGGAAGAGATACCGGCAAGTGGTCTCACAGCAGCTAGCTGTGCTCAAAGTGCCCCCGGTGCTGAGAAATGCTGGCCCCAGAGGTGATGGGGACATCTCTGATGGGTATGTCCCCATGCTGCTCATCCCACATGGGCACTGCCTGGTCCAAGCCTTGCAGCCTGACCCTGAACATGCTCGGCGTTGGCTGAACATATTTAAATAAATTGATCCGTGCTGTCCCAGGCCTGCAGCGAACAACCCACCGTATAGGTGGATGGAAACCTTATTAGGATATGTTATGAGTTTCTGAGCTGGTTTCTGTGGATCCTTTCTGGAGCTGCAATATTTGTTTAGCTTTTGGCCCTGCCTTCAGCCACAGTATTTCTGTCGCCGCTGTTGCAGAGGCAGTGTTCTCAGTGCTGCCATAAACCCAGCCCTGCCCATCACTTCCCACCGCCTCCAAAAATAAATCCCACCCTGAACTTTGGGTGTAATAAAACGGAGCAAAGCTCCTGGCATCTACTGGTGGCCTAACAACCTGTTTGTTCAGCTCAGGCCTTATGCCACCATTTGCTTAAGATAAGCAGGGGTGGAGATGTTTCTTGAGGGCACAAAGGCTTTTGAGATAAAGCTTGTGTGGACTGATACTGCGATACGGCCAGATCATTTCTTTTACTTCTCCTATCATCCCAGCCTCGGTTGTTTCCATCAGTCCCACTGCTCTTCTCAGTCTGCTTGCTCTGGGTTTCAGCGATGCTGTTTCCCTTTTGGGTCACCTTTGCCTGCTTGACTGTATCGGGGCTGCGAGCATCTTGTTCAGCGGCTGCAGCAGAGGCTGATGGTGTGGGTAGCGGTGAAGAAGGGCACTGTGTGGGTTGAGGTTTGGCATCTGAGGGTCAGGCAGACATCAGCAACATGGAGATGAAACAATGAACACCCAACTCTCATATGCCTGTATATTTTTACTAAGCCTTTGTAGAATGCCCTTGAACTTGGCCTTGTGATTTGCGGTGGGGTTTGCCGTCATCCATAAAAAGAGACAGAGCTGGTGCCTTCCTCAAACTTCTTCAGTTGGTGATGAAAGCTGTGGCTCAGAAAAGGGTCGCTCCAAAAACTCCCCATTTCCCCACATTTCACTAGCTGTGCCCCTCTTCCTTGTGTCCCTCCCAGCACCCAGCAGGGGTGTCCTGCTCTGCTGCCTGCTTGCAGCAGTTGAGGTAAAGGACAGCTTTGCCTTGGCGCCTGCTAGCTGGCCAGATGACAGTCACCTAAGCTTGCCAGACACCACCACCTCTTCTCCAAGAGCTGCTTTCCAAAAAACATCTGAAAAAGAATATAAGCATCAGAGCTGATCTCTAGGGGACTGGCCAGAGAGCGGGCTGGTCCTTCTCTCACAGAGCTGCTGGCCTTTCTTGTAGCAGCGTGCATGTTTGTAATTTAACTTTGACATACACGTACATACATTAGAAGTCCCATGGGCTTCTCAGGTTCTGCTCCAAGTTTACCACCATGTAAACCGCAGAGTGCTTTGCTCCAAGATTGAAAATGACCTCTATTAGCAGTGCTTCCAAAGACCATGGACTCCTTGTTCTTTGCTTTTCCCACACCTCTCGCTTCCAGAACCAGCGGCACTGAAATGTTGTTTGTTATGTTCTCAAGCCACCTGTGAATAAATATCAAAATAAAACCGCTGTGGGAGAGAGACCAAATGCAATGTTACTGCCCACAGACAAGTCGCAAACCCGTGTGTGAAATCCGTGGGCACCTTGGCTCACTGCTGTCTGCTGGCTCAGGCAGGAGCGAAGAGCATCCCTCTAGTGTACTTCTTGTAGACCCACTGCAGGGCAGAGGTTGGTCCTCTGCCTGGTGAAGCATATCCCTTTGGTTCTGCTCGGGGATTTTAGCTTCATCAAGAGCCAGACTGCTGAAAAACAGAAGAGCTGCATTTCAGGTCCACGTTGTCCTCAGTGAATCAGCTCTGCTAAAGGCACTTACAGCGCCGTGCTGCGTGACCTGTGGTGGGGAACAGCCTCCAGACAAATCAAAGAGCCATGTCATAAATGCATTTACTGTGCCCTTGGGACTCTGGCCCGCACCCACCCACCCACCCAGCGCCCTCGACTTGGCCGGGCACTCCGCCCTTCTTGGGAGTTGCTGATATTTCCTTTTACATCAGCCTGCTGCACAAAAAAAAGTCGACTTTTCTCCCTTCCAAATTTAGCTTTGCTTAGGCACCAAAATAGACAAAGAGTAGGGACTGGTGACGTTTTTTTTTTCCAAAACATTGTCTGATGGCTCAGACTAAGGAAGGGAACCGCTCGGCCCGAGAAGGGAGATGCTTGCTTCTCCTAGCGGGGACGCCGCTTTCTGCTCGGGCACAGGCAGCAGCCAGACGTGCTTCTTGGGTTAGGAGACATGTTCCCGTGCCATTAACCCATCTCTCACACCCAGGCCATCTGTTCTGAAGGGCAGAGGGCTGAGGAGGAGCAGCGGCGTGCTGCGAGGAGGCCACGCAGCAGTGCACGGCTCTGCCTATGGTTTCTGGTTGGAATGGGCAGGACTAGAGCTCCCGACACTTAATGAAGGCTTTGCTCGTAGGAAATCGGCACTTTGGGTGCTCGTGCTCTGCGGAGATGGTTTCGTTTTTCAGGGTAATTGTATTTGCACATGTTTTTGCAATGCGGCTTAAATTCTTCAAAATACCCCAAGCTTTAGCCTGCTGTGGTAGTGCAACATTTGGAAGCAGTCTCACTGAGTATTGTGCTAATTTTAGCCTCGTTTCCTAAACTAGTACAGCTGATGTGATTGGGCTGAGTGTGTCTGCTCCCTCCCTTCCTTTTCCCAGTAGCTTTGGTACCCATTGTCCAATTGCAACCGGATTTTTGGAGGACCAGATCTCGGAGAGATTAAGCTCCTCCTGTGCAGGTGGTGAACAAGTGATCAGATAGGTGAGAAGGCCTCAGACTGCGGCCCCAGTAATGAAATAGCTTCAGTATAATTTCAAGCTGCTGGACATGAAAGATCTCCAGGCTCGTTTCAGTGGTGTCCAGGCTCTTCGTGGCGGTGCCCATGGCCAGGCCCAGAGGCCCCGGGCCCAGCGCAGAGCCCTGGTGGCTGTGCTGGGCTGCCCTTAGAGGGGCCGGGGCTCCTTGGGGACGTCTCTGTGGTTCTGTGGTGCCACCCAGAATTAACCATAAGGTGTTTGGCTGCAGGAAAAGCCCAGTCAAACCCAGTTAACCAAGTGATGATCCCACCACAGCCCAGGCAGAGCAGGCCTCTAGCTCTTCACTGTCCCCAGCCTATCGCTCCTTAGTCAAGGCTGGGCTGTGGCAAGGTGCAGGGAGCGTGAGGAGAGCTCCTTGTGGTGTGGGGTGATTTCCTCTGGAAGAGTAGATGTGAGAAGGAAAGTTAAGAGGGAAACGACCTTCCCAAAAAACACACGTCAACCCTGCCAGCAAAGCAAGGCTGAAATGGGGACAAGCTAGCCAGCAGCAGTACTTAACCCAGCGGCTTGGTGACTTCTGCATTGCCTCAGATCTCAAAGCGTGACAGTGTCCCGAGTGGCAGGCTCCACAATGGGAGCTGTGGGTTTGCTGCAGTAGGTGTGGGGTGCCTTTCTCCAGGCTGGATGGTCAGCATAAGCCCTGCTCATCTCATACTTTTTGCCATCCACAGCAACCTTTCTCGTCTGTTACATCTTCCACCAGAAAATCTCAAAATACTGTTGTACCTGTAACCACTCCTAAAATTAACTGTAATTTTTAAGGCTATCCATGCATGGAGAGGAACTTTTTTTGAGGGCAGTGTTGTCATGCCAATGTGACAAAGCTGCTGCTCGATGAGAACCGATCCCGCCCAGCCCTTGCCCTTACCTTACTGCTCCCCGTGGCCCCTTGCACGGGCTGATTCACCAGCCGCGGCTCCAGCTCGGATGGCGAGATAGATCGCTGTGGAAATAAAAGGACTGACTTTTACAAGGTTTTTATTGCCAGCCTGGGAAGTACAATGCTACATAAATAATAATCATTATGGCTATGACAGCTCCGTAGTCCCTGGGAAATAAATAACACTTTGCACTTGCATAGTGCCTTTTGACCAGGAGCCTCGAATCTCTTTGCTGATACTAATGAAGCCTCAATGCCCATAGCAGGGTGGTAAATACAGCACCCCTCTCACCAGACAAACATCCCAAGTCAGAGCCAGGTAACCTGGCACCTTAAGTGGCAAGAGGAAGAGTAGAAATGGAGAAGAAAGTTTTGGTCGGGTTTGATGTATTGTCCTGGTTTGTGTTTTGTAAGGATTTGCAGATAGAAACATCGGCCTCACACACTGGGCACACAGCTCTGTCTCACTCTGAGCACCTACACACCGATGCCTCCTGTATCTTGGAATTGATGGTTGCTTTTCCCTCTGTGTTACAGGGTTACCATCCATTGCCTCATGAAGCTGAAATTGCACACACCAAAAAGCTCTTCAGAAGGAGGAGAAACGACCGGAGGTAGGTGAAACCTCTCTTTAATGTTTTTTTTTAGCCTTCACTTCTTCATTGCACATCTTATCCCACTTCCTCATGGAGTGTCTTTGAACAATATTGCTCTTTAGCAGCTGTCACTATTGAATTAATGCAAAAACTGTTATTGGAGCACTAATGTCTTGAAAATGCTGTCTGTCCATCCCTCCAGTTTGTCTTTGAAATTTGGGGGTATGTCTGTATTGCTCCAGACCTCCTCTTCCCGTTAAATATTCCAGCATAGCCAGATCCCTCCACTTTCATTAGAAGAGGCAGCTGGCAAGACATTATCTATAAAGGCCTTGAGTCCCTGCAACTTGCTTCCTCTCTTTCCATTGAAAAGCAAAATTTGCTGACTTTCAGGGTTTGCTGCAAAATGGGTTGAGAGGGGTTTGCAGCATCGGATGCCGTTCTGCATGAACGAGGGGATGTGCTAAATAGGCAGGCAGCTGAGTTCCTGTGGCATTGGTGGTTTCAATCCAATGAGTTAATTTAATTGGGTAAATTGTATATTTAATTGCATAAATTGCGTATTTAATTATATGAGGGCATCTAGAGTCCTTGATAGGAATTGTGACTGTGGTTAAATGTGAAAATAAGCCGGGAGTGAGGGAATCAGTTACACATGCAGCTTTTTTCTTCTGCTGTGGCAGAAACAACACAGCCAGGGCAGTAAAGCATTTCTAAAACCAGGAGTCTGCAGGGTTGGTGTTACTGAACAGGAGGAGGAGAGGCCAGTGGTTCATCATAGACTGAATTGCAGTGCCTTGTTGGGGCCTCATTCTGGGGGGAAGTCTTGCAGAGACTGCAATGGCAGGCAGGATATGTCCCCAAATCTCCAAGCTGATGACTCAGAGCCATCGCTCCTCAACTTGCTAACAGCCTGCAAGGAGCCATGATGCAGTTAACTCTGTGCTGGGGTTGTTTTCCCTGAATTTAACAGAGCAACTGATAAAAGCTTGCTCAGACAGCCCAGAAACTGTCTGTGGGCAGTGAGTGAGTCTTACAAAGGGTCCTCCTGTGCAACCCCTGGGGCTCCAGCAAAACTCTGTTTTCCAGTTCAATGTGTCATTTCTGCAGTCTGGATGGTTATGGCATAGCATTTCATCATCACCCTCTGTCTGGTTTCGCTTGCTCTCATGTCACCATCAAGGGCTTTACGGTTTCTTCAGTTTAAGTAAAGCAGTCTTGCAGGGATAAATAGAACCCAGTGACAGAGGTGAGGGGAGTTTGAGTAATCCCTTACGGTACTGGTGTGCTGCTGCTGTGAGCTGGCAGTCGCAAGCCAGGAGGAAAACCAGACTAGGCTGTGGCCAGCAGTCACTGGGGCTCCCTCCTTTTTTCACTATATATAGTTTAAAAGACATTTTTTTGTGATTTAGGGGGAAAAAAAAAATCTTGCTTGTGCCGGGTTGCAGCCTTGTGACACAGAAAGGGGATTAAAGCCAAGCTGAAGTCTGCTGATGTTGCAAGAGGGAGCTGGGTGGGCTTCATCGCTGCGCTGTGCTGGAGCCCCGAGCACCCCAGAAATGGCAGCAGAGGCTGGGGCTTGCTGCTCCCAGCCTGACTTGCCAGCTCAAAGCATGTCCTTCTCCACCACAGAGGAGCTCAGGTGTCTCTGCTGCAGGAGACATCTGCAGAGCAAAGGGGTCTTGTGCCTGAAGCTCCACACTGATACCTGGCGGGGCTGCAAAATGCAAACCATAGCATTATGGTGCATTGCGCTGAAAAATGCAAACTGTAGCCCTCCTGCAGGTGCCTGTCTGCATCCCACAAGCCCAGCCCTTGACACAAGCTGTGTGCAGCCCAAAACGTGGCCTCTGGCTCGGCCAGCCCTGCAAGGAGGCGGTCAGAGGGTGGAGGTGAATCTCACACTGCACCAAGCCAGGGCTGCAGCCGGTGTAAATGTGTGCAGCCAGTCCACTGCAAAGCTGTGGGGATCACGCCAGATGTATTTCTTCTCTTTCAGTTCAGATTACCATGATAAATAGAAGTGTTTAGAGCATTGCTGCCCTCCCTGTAGATGGCAAGGAGCGATAGCAAAAGGAACTGCCTCAGGCTGGTGCTGGGAGGTATGGGGCAAGGAACAGCCCAGAGCAAAAGCTGAGTGTGAGGGTTTGCGGGGGACCGGGGTGATGTCCCAGGAGCTCTGGATTAGGACAAAACCCAGGGCTCTACTTAAAAGCCTTCAATCTGGGTCAGTATGGCAGCATGCAGGAGGAGATACGGGTCTGCTTCAGCCCTTGGTAGTCGTGAATGAAATGAAATGGAAAGGGCAGAGAGTATACAGGGCTGCCCAGGTCCCCCATAAACACTGCCATCCTTGGTAGTGCTGCCTGTCAAAGCTTAGAAGGAAAGGCGTGCTTATTTTAACTGTAGAAAGCTAGGAAGCATGAGTAGAGGGAGCTGGAGCAAAACAACAGTCTCTTAAATAATTATCTAAGCCAAAAGGGCAAATTGTAAAGGCAAAAAGGGGACCCCAGCAGCCCCTTAACCCCACATGGTTTGATGCTTTGGGGTTTGACCGAACAGCGTTAAGCACCTGGGGTCCTCTTGTGCATTTGGGGTAGGAGGGGATTTCGGCTGCCTGGACTTCTGGTGCCGCTTGAGGTGCCCCTGGAGAGCACTCACTCCTTAAAATTGATTCCTAGCAGTAAGTGAGATCTCAGAATGGTTATTTTATGTGAAAAACATTGTAGAAATAGGGAAAAAAAAAAAAAAGGAATGGGAAAAAAAGACCTGCTGAATGAAACTGTTTCTCAGCTTAAATGCCAGACTGTGTTGGAGCACAAACTGGTTACAAAGCTGTTCACACTATTGCAGTGCTATTATCTTAATATCTCAGGCATCGTGCTGCTGGAGAAAGGCTTCATTTTGTCGCTGGTGGAGCCTGCACAGGTGGTATGAATATCTCTCTGCTCTGTGGATGGCGGAGGAGAGGTTTTATGGCCAGTGAAACAGTTGGGAGTTACGGGCTTTTGTTTCAAATGTCGTCTGGATGTGGAGAGACACAAAATTGTAAAACCAAGCCACCCCTGCTCTGCCAGAGCCGCCTGTGTCCAGCCTGCAAGCTTCGATGATGAGCTGTGAAAAACGTGTCGTGCCCGTCCGTGTGCATGCTGCTGATGGGCTTCTGCAAAACAGAGACAGGCAGTGAAATTGTCTTGTTCACAGAGAGTGAAATTCAGGAGTGGCCAGGCCTGAGGCCAGAGAAGCACCTTTTGTTTCTCATGTAAAATGACACTCGTGTCCGGCCATGTTATAAATAGGGCAAGTCCCCGCTTCCTTCCCGTCACCTTTCCTCAGGAAATGCTGTCACCGCGCGGCGCAGGAATGTCCCTCACCTACCGCAGGTCCCCGCAGTGCACCTTGCGTGCCCTGGGCAGCCCGTGGGGAGGAGCAAGCCCCTGCCAGGCTCCGTGCCTTCCCACATCTTCACTGCTGCTGCCCAGCTCTCCCCAGGACCGTGGCATCGCGGTGCACAGCCAGATGTGGCTCCTGGGGAGCACATCTGGATGTCCCGGGTACCACAGGCTTCGACTTACCCCGTTAAGGAGCACTGACTCTGGTCTGTTTGGCACATTTTCGGTAACAGCGATCAGAGTCATCCACATCTGGTGCGGGGCTTGATTGCGTGAGGTCTCGTAAAAGCGTGCAGGGGGTGGCAAGGAGCTTGTAAGCAGGGAAGCAGACCGGGTATTGCTCTCCCCACCTTACATGGCAGAAATCCCACGCCCAGTGTTTTCTCCATCAATGTGGACACACGAGGTGTAAGTGTCACCCTCTGTGTCGGATGGGAGCAACGGAGGGCACCACTGCTTAATGGGAGGAGCACAGCAGGGACAAGATTTTGTGGATGTCCATGTGAGCAAGTGCTGGGTACCAATGAGGTTTTACTGCTAACCCACTGTTAATTACCACAAGACCCACCTTTCCTAGACAACACTACAGGCAATTTGCTTCAATATCCCGTAGGACTGGGATACAGAGCCCAACAGACCCATTTCTGAAGTCCTCTCCTCTGTCCCATCTCAGCATGGGGTTCCTCCAGTCTCTGTGGCCTCCTAGGGACGATGTGTTTGGGGGTGGAGGTCCAGCTGGCCGAACACCATGGCCCTGAGGCTCGTTCACACAAGTTTGTGACACGCTGCTTGGGCCAGTGTTAAAGGAGTGGTACAAAACCTTGCCCGCTCTGGTTAGGATACACGAGGAATATGTGGAGTTTCTGGGGGTTTCTCTCAAAGCAGGGTTAAGACAGGTGAGTTTGTACCTACTTCTTGGTCTTCTGGTGCTGAAATTGTTCTGCATCACCTAAGGAAGGGGACGTTTGTTTTAGAGGACCAGGAAAAGATTGCTGGGGAACTCTTAAAAAGTTTGTGCCGTTGTAGTTACACTGGCTCACTCACATCTTGTTCAATTCAAAGGTCAGATCAGGCTGATTTCCTTAGCAGAAGGAAATCCTCATGTGTGCGTTGGTGCCAGCAGGTATCTCACTGGGCTTTCGGTGGTTGGTCTAGAGGAAAGGACAGGAGAGAACTACAGAGGGGAACACAGCCCCCCGGCTTGGAGAGGATGGCATAAAAGCCTCAGAGTTAATCAGTCTCTCATTTCCAAAAGGCATCCAAGTCACTATTTTCAATATAAGCGTGGATCCTTAGTGCTTCCCCCGTACACAGCATGGGACTGTCTCAGGGCTTTGGGATGACCACAGTGAGGGGCTGCTCTGCAGGGACCAGCCCTGGAGTCCTGGGAGGACTGTCACCCGCAGCAATGTCTTCTCCTCTCGGATGGAGGAGCATTTCTGCCTTCCTTCAGAAAGCCCTTTTGTGTTGGTAAGGAGCTGGAGCAGAGGCTCAGCTCCTTTTGGCTGATACACAAAGCAAAGGGGTGGGAGCTTTCCCCATCAGCATGCCCCAAATACCTATTGCTTTGATAACAGGATTACAGAAATGTCCCCAAGTTTTCTCCTGCACCGTCCCAGTTCGCTTCCTACCGTTAACTTGGCTTTCCACTTAAATGATCAGGAAAAAACAGTCTGGCTTCTTTTTTTTTTTTTTTTTTTTTTTGTCAGTGGTGTTGTTTTTGTTTTTAATGAGATTCAGAGCTGGGGGAGGCAGAAATATCCTCCTTCCCCAGAGAGCCGCGGGTGGCTGTCAGGGACAGTTTCCTCTTCCTGCAGCACGAGGGTTGTGTAAGCGCCGCTGACCCCTCCTGCTCGCGCCCACGCCGAAAAAAAACGGGGTCAGCTGGGGTGACTGCAGCAGGGCGGGCGCCCCTGCCCTGCCCCTTCGCTCACGGCCCCCAGCCCCGTTACACCAGGCCGGGTCTCCTCCGTGGCCACCGCTTCGCTGAGGGACATCCCAAGGGCTCGGCCATGTGTCCCCGGCTGGGGTCTCGTGTTGGGGCGAGCGTGGTCCTACGTGGGGACAGCTCAAAGGACGGTCGCGGCGGGCGCGGGGCCAGGCAGGGAGCGTCCCAGATCCGCTGGCGGCTCCGCTGAGGAGCGTAGGCAAGCTGTGATATATTTCTTTTCCCATTATATTTGATTTTACAGACCCTCAGGGACTCTCAACCACCTACGGTGATTAGTCCAACTGATTAAGCTGCTTTTCCTCTTGTGGCAAACTCCCTTTGTGAAGGGTTTTCAATAGCCACACTGCCCGGGACATTGTTCCTGTACAATTTCCTTTCAAAACACCATAAAGGGCACTCCACCACTTTACCCTGCAATAAAATATTACAGGAATCAGCTCTGCCCAACCCAGTCCTGCCAAGGCAAAATCTCCCCGTGTGGGGAGGAGGTACGGTGCGGTGAGAGTAGCAGGGCTGCACAATGCTGGAGCCTTCAGCAGGGGGATCTGGGGCAAGGAGAGGTAAAGCAGAAATTTTCTGCTTGTTTTTTGTGGTTGCTGTTGTTGTTGTTTGTTCACATGAGGATCCAGGGTCACCCAGGGAAGGGAACAACAGACTTAAAGCTCAGAGAAGGAAAATGCTGCCTCGCACATCTCTGGTTGTGCAGCCTTGCCAGGCAGGCTGGAGGGGATGGGAATGCTCTCGAGGTACCCAGGGCACGTGGCACAGGGGGAGAAGGGCTGTTCCTGCTGAGGACTCACATTGCCATGGAAAGCCAGCAGCCACCTAATAAAAACTGGAAATCAGAGGAAGATCTGCCCTGATTGCCACCAAGGGGGCAACAGGAGTAAGGAACCGGATGGGGCTGCAGTGCACAAGGTCCTCCCATGATTGTAGTTATCCCAGTACCTTGCCTTCTCACCAGGCTACCAGGCAGGTTCATACAAAGAGCGGGTGTCACTGGGACCCGGTTAGCCCATCTGCTGCTCCTCGGGCAAGGCAGTGATGGAGCAGGACGGAGATGCTATCAGGAGGAGCCAAGCAGGAGCCCCTTCCTCCTGGCAGAGCCGCACTGGCGAGACACGCTGGCATTGCCCGGCCCCGCTGCCCTTCCTTCCAGGCATCAAGGAGAAGGCTCTGCCAGGGGTCACGGCGCTGGCACCCCTCTCCCAGGAGGAGGGAGCTGAGAACAAAGACCTCACCAGGCTCCCCATTGAAGGAGCGGCCCCTGGATGATCAGAAAGCCAGCTCGTGACGACCCACGGGCATCCGCTGCGGGTGACTCAACCACGGGTGGAGCTGCTGGGGCTGCACTGCAGCTTCTCGTCGAGAGGGAGCTCTTGGAGCTGAGCTCTCGAGGTGGTTTGGCTCCTGCAGGGAGTGCTCTGCGTTCAGTGAGTGGGACACACGGGAGGACTGCGGTGGTACAACGCCATCCCTGTGCAGCAACCCCAGCAGGTAGCTCCGCATAGACCATCTGAAGATCAACTGAGCTTCTATCTAGCATCGGTCCTAGTCTGGCTCACCTAAGAGCCACTTGCCTGGCCCAGCCGTGTCCCCAAAGTGGCACGCGTGGGGTTTTTCCGTCACCTAAGTGGTGTGTTTAAAGACGGCAGCGAGTGGAGCAGTTGGTGTTTAGCATGGATTGGGAAGTTTGCTTTGACTGTCACCTGTGCCTCGGTCTGTGTGGGGTGGCAGGGGCTTTCCACCCTGCTGCTCTGCTCCTGCTGTGCCCAGCTCTAAGCCCTGAGCTGCTGAGGGAGCCAGGAGAGTGCGCCCAGCCCCAAGGCACCCCTAAAGGCAGATGATGCGGCTGCAGTCCGGCTGGAAAACGCGCCCTGCAAGGCAAGGCCACATCTACAGCTCCTTCCCCAGTGGTAACAACAACTACAAGGGGGTTGCACTTGATGAGATGCAAAGAAAATGCACTCCTGTAAATATTGGCGTGCTCTGTGGGACTCACATACATGCTCCATCATCCTTGTGTGCCTAGCTGAAGGCATGGTACAAAAGGGTTAAAAGATACTCATCTAAGCAAATTTAATCCTTTCCTTTCATTGTTCCTTCTTTTTAATGCCAGGAGGCAGTGGCAGGAGTGAGACGGGTGCGTTTCCCAGCTGCAGGGTTGCCACCTCTCTATTGAGAGCGGCTTTGTCATTACATAAAAATGGTACAACACAAGACTTCTTATTCTCCTTTTTTTTTTATGATCTTGGCGACTGACGTGACCCCTGTCCTGCAGACTAAATTTAACGTGAATTGCCAAGCTGCCAGTAGACTTCATGGCATCAGGAGGCTTTTGCAAGTTGTTTTTCTCCATCTCTGCAGCTGATTGAAAGACTTAACTTACATGCCACCGACAGAACGTTTTACTGGTATGAAAGCTCAACAGAAATGTGATGGCCTGCTGGATAAGCTCAAGGTTTTATGGTGTTACTTCCCAGGAAGCAAAATAATTGCTCCAGCAAAAAAAAAAAATCCAGGAGAACTTCAGTGGGCGTCCGAGGTGGCGGGACACCTGCTTTCATCAAAACTTGGTATTTTTAAGTATATTTCTCCCATGCGGCAGCAGGGGCTGGGCTGGTGGATGGTAAATTGTTCACCCTGACAGCTCTTCTCTCTGTCCTTTCCTGCTGTTGCCTGTTCTTTAGAGCATCAGGTTATGGTGAGCAGGAGCTCATGGTGGCAGTACAGCTAGGGAGAAGGTTAGCAAAGAGACTGCTCCTGTCCCAGGCCCCGGGGAGGACATGGGAGACCTCATTTCATTTCCCACCTTTACCAAAAACACCTGGGATTCACCTCTGTGATCACGGCTGTGGTCTTAGATGCCAGAGCATATCATGAAATCCATCCAAGGCAGACACCAGTCCTTGTGAAACCTGAGTGGGGAGAAGGGGGGATTCTCCTTCTCCTGGGACCAAGCAGGCATGTCCAAAGGTAGCACTCACAAGGCCCTGAAGAGCTTCATGCTGAGAGATCTTCTCGCCCCTACAAATGAAAAATGAGTCTGGGCATCTTGCAAGAACAGGTTTCCTTGCTTTATTTCACCTTCCCATGTTGACCAGAGCCAAGGAAGTCTGAAAAACAAAGAGCTGTGGGAGGAGCTGCACCAAACCACCTCGCTCTGGAGGAAGCACTGGGTCGGGGATTTGTTTCTGTTCTCCCTTCAGCAAGAACAAAGGCTTGAGACCGAGCATCCCATCCTCTCCCATCCCATGGAGGAGAAATCTCTTCTTACCAGTTAGCACCTTCTCCTAGAGTGTTTCTTCTCAACTGGGGGCTGGGCACACCATCCGTGAACTGGGGGTGTCCTAAGACAGGGGACGGTCTGCGACGAGGTGGTGGCATCTCAGGTCAGGCATTGCAGGGACACTTCTGGCCCTTGCATTTCAGACAACGCGTGAGCTCCCCAAACCCTTGCGGTCAGGTGGGATTTGGGGAAATGCTCACTGAGCTCCCCAGGGCTGCCTAACCTCTTGTGAATGTTTGCGTGCTTGGATTTGGTCCTAAATATCAAGAAAAAATACATACACCCAGGTGTGTCATGGGTGCTTGAAATTGTGGGAGGGTCAGGAATGGATCCTAGAGTAGTGCTTGGAGCTGTGCATGGGAATATTAAACCTATTGTCCAGTTGGTGTTTAAAGGACAATACTGCCTTATTTTACATGAAAATCTGCTGTCCTGCATTCCTGAGTTCCTGGTTCTGAGTTCCCATACATCAGCCCCTTATCCGCTATTTCTTCTCGAAATAAAAATGCTTCTCCCACGTGTCTAACCTCCTTATTTTTCACTTTTTACTCGGAGATACAAATATAACTTCATGGTTTTAGCATCTTGTCTTGCAAAATGTTTTCTTGGTGGGATTTTACCACGTGAAAACCCCCACACTCGTTTTTCACAAGCACTGAATCAGCAGGAGGCTGGGATCGTAATGGCACATCCTCTCCAGACAGGTAGCTTTTGTGCTGGGAACATTGATATGGTTGGTAAGAAAAGCCCCAAGCATCCCTCAGGAGCGTGCCATGCCGGGTATTTATTTGAAAACTCTTTGCCACAAGCTGTCGGCCCGTATCCATGCGCTTTTCACGCCGTCATTAAAGTTGCACTATTTCCAGAGCCGCTCCCATGCTGTTCTATTCATGGCCAGTGCTCGTGCATGTTTCACAAATAAAAATAGTCCCAGGAATGTCACTCACCATGGATTTTAAGATTGCAGGCTATTCTGGCTGAATGTGAAGGTGAACGTGTTTTACGGATGATATTAACGTGTCATTTTTAATGCTGGGAGGTTTTTGGAAAAGCCTTCGAAAACCCGTTCTCAGAGGTCAGCAGTACAAATCTCTCCTGCTGGGAGAGTGAATAGAAATGAGTTCATAATTACAGAGTATAGGACTGGCGCGTTTGCTTTTTCACTGTTTTAATTGAGGTTTTCAGAAAGGAAGAGAACCTAAAACAATAGAGAAACGTCTTTTGTTCTTACAGGGCCATTTATTGAGGGGTTTGCAGTGAGTGGAGAGGATGTTTATTAACGAAAGCAACAATATCAAGACGTTATTTTAGTGCAGAATTGCAGTTCCTTGCTGGAACAAAACGAAATGTTTCAGATGGACTTGCTGAAAACTGGCGTCGAGCGAAATGATTTGCAGTGCTTTTACTGCAAATAGTTTTGGAACAGGAGAAAGGGAGAGGAAGGGAAGGAGCCGAAAAGGTTGAAACACCCTTTTCCTTCTCAGTAGTATTTCCAAGTGTAATTTAGCTAGGCTTAACAGCACATGGGGCTGAACCCCCGAAGCGGTGTCTGGAAATCAGGTTTCCATCCTCCTCCGTGCCCTCCTGTCTCCTCCGTGCCCTCCTGGGAGCCAGTGCCGAGACACGGACCCACCACGGGGGCTCTCCATGGGGACACAGGGGAAGCATCCTAAGCCCACGAGGACTGTCCCGGCCACCCGAGCCGAGGAGCTGAGCCAGCCTGGTGCGTGTCTGTGGGACAGACCTTCTCTTCAGCAAATTTAGGACCAGTTCCTTATTTTTAAGGACAGAGGTGGGTCTCTGTCTGTACTGATGGGAGGCGAGCATCTGGCTAAGTCACAGTATTAAGAGTGCAACGACACAAGCAAGAGCAAAAAGGCTTCTAGCAGCCAGAAGCACCTAGGGGTGCTGTTAAATCAGCAGGCTCTGTCCTCCTGAAGATTTAGAAACCTTGAAGCAGTGGGGAAGGACAGGCCCCGTGTCCGGGAACACCCGCGCTGAAGGCACAATTCAGGAACAAGCTGGGGAAGCTGCGTGGCTGAAGCCCCACATCTCGGAGAACCACACGAAGAAACCCTCACGGAGGTGTGGGATCTTTGAGGCAGGGGTCCTCCGGGATGCAGATGTCGTACGCGGAAAGGTTGCAAGGAAGCAGCCGGCAATAACTGCACGCCTGCCTCGGAAAGCGTGGCCGTGCCGGGGCTGCAGACGAGCCGTGCATCAGCCGAGGTGTTAGTTACAGGCAATTCAGAGACAGATCATCGTTTCATTCATTCTGATTGTCCGCAACATCGCTGTGAGTTATTACACTAAATTAATTCTCTGAACTGCAGGTCCCCAGAGGGCAATACTGTCTCGGCGGTTTGTTCCTAAAAGGGCTCAGCTGGGTGATTGCGTTACCGCGGCTTAATGAATGGCCGCACGTGAGCCGGGCGCTGGTAATTGCCTGCGCTCCTGGCTGTAGGCGCAGAGTGCATTGCGATGAAAATCCCGCACCCTGCCCCGAGATGGATGGCCTCCACGTGCCGCAGGCCTGGCACGTGCCTTGCACATCAGCTCTTTCACGTTTGCCATCAGCTGAGTGAAGGTGGCAGTGGGCTGCAGCCGGAGGGGGGTCTGTGCAGCTGTGTTTGGTCGCACCGGAGTGCCCTCCTCCCTGCCCAGCACACGTCCGAGGCTTACGTGAAGAAATATCTCCCTTCATTTATTCTGCACCGTCCTTCTGTTACCACGAGAGTTAGCCCCTCGAAGCGCTGTGCCTGCCTTTGCTCTCCGCTTGTACGAGCAAGGTGGGAGCCAGCATTCAAAATGGGTTTTTCAGTTTTCAAAGCAAAACCATCAACAAATTCAGCAGGGCCTGCTCTGGGGTCACCCTCCCAGGGCACCTGGTCCTGTCAGTGTAGGTGATGGTGTGACTTACTTATGTTTTACCAGCCTGCCAGGAAAGTCCTCGTCCTGTGGGCAAGCAGAGGCAAACCCCTGGCCACCAGCACCCGTCGGCACACCCTTAGAGGCTGTTGGTGTCTCCACGAGGCTGGTTCAGCCTGCCAGCATCAAGGGAAGGAAACACAGCAGCAGGTTACCCTGCACTAGGAAACCCATCTGCTATTGAAAAGGCTTTCTCTTTGGTGGAGTGTTTCCGGCACGGCTCCTCAGGGCTGAAAATGGTTCTGTTTTACGCGTTTTCTGTCTTCACCTGACCACGAACGTGCAGCCGGAGAGCGCTGGCCACCCTTCCCTCCTCCCTGCGAGCCGTGCCGAAGCTCCGCGGGGCCTCCTGGCAGGGACGGTGTGTGAAGGAGTTGCCAGCTCGAGTTGTTTGGGCTCTTGTTGCAGAAACAATATTTCTGTCTGACCCCAGTTAGCAACTGATGTTTGCAAAATAAAGAAGTCAAGGCACTGGAAATACTTTCCATTCCCACTCTTGTCTCGGCCCAAAATATTAGTATTAAAAATATTGCATCTATTATGTGCAGCTAATATCTCTGCTGGCACGTAAATCACCCAGGGATTTTTCATCTCCATATTAAAAAAAAAAAGAAGAAGAAGAAGAAGAAGTGAACTACACTCTATTTTTGGATATTTATTAACTGTTTCATTTCCATTTATTCCTGCTAGAGCCCCAGCAGTCTGTCTCCAAGGGACCAGCGGTGGGGAAAGACAGTCCCTGGATTGATTAGGACGGTGCTGGGGTCGATAACAGGCACAAAGGCGCTGAATATCTACTCTGTCTCTGATAATGTCTTTGTTTGGCCTGATGGCCTCCAGGCATGAGTGGACAAGAGGCTTCTTTCACTCAGACTGACCTATTTTAATTAATTTTGTTGTTACATGCCACTGCAGAGCGAAAGCAAAAGCAGGAAACACCTCTCACAGCAGCGTTTTTTTCCCAACACAAATACCTGTGCTGCTGTGAGTGGGTTTGCTCTGGTCTGGTCATGGTTTGACGGTAGAGGAGCTTCATCTCCTTCCTGTTCCCTTCTGCTCTCTTCCCCTCCTGCCCCTCTTTGTGGTGGCATGGCCTTTTTGTGGGGCCACCCTGTCATCGAGGCAGGGTGGGCGATTATTCAGAAAACTGCCCTAGCTCTGCCCTTGCATCCTTCCTGGAGCTCGATCCGTTTGCTGGGGCAGCCGAGCTGCTCACCCTGCCTGCAGCAGGCACCAGCTCTCCCTCTCTGGGGCTAACGCAGGAAAAACGCATGGGGCCCTGGAGGTCTCGTCCATTCTGAGCATCCCTGCGATGTATTTTGAAGCATGGGTGCATCCATTCCCAGTGCTCCGGATCATCCCAGTTCCCCATTTCAAGCTGGGGGTGCTGGTGCCCGAGCAGCCAGGGCCAGCAGCAACGCGGGTGAGCCGGCTCCGTGCCTCACCCGACGGCGGCCAGACTGCAAAAACCCACCCAAGGGAAAGTAAATTCCCTGGCACAGCTCACAGGCCGTGGTGCTAGCATGAGAGAGGAGGCAGGGGTGGGGAGAGCAGGAGGAAACTCTTCTTTCGACAGTGGGACGTGCATATTTACACGTGCCGTTTGGGAAAGAGCTGTCACTGGGCTACAACTACTCGATATCCAGATCAATCCTAGCTCCCAGAGCTTCTCACTAAATGCTACAGCAACCCACATCATCTTTGTAGAAGTTTGTTAAGTGCTATAAAGGCTTCTGGCACATCTAAGTCCGAAGCATCTCTGTTGCTTGGGGTGGCGTTTTACCAGATCCCCGTGTCGGAAGTAATTATTGCTTGCCACGGACTTCGGGTCAGCTCATGTGTCTGGACAGCTGTTGGGAGATCCTCTCGGAGTTCATGTTAAATCTTGCTTTAGCTTCTGGAGGAAAGACATTTATTTCTTCACTAGAAAGCGGTGGTATAAATAGGATATGGAAAAACCTAGGATGTTTCCTTGCTGCGGGTCAAAGAGTCACAGAGGTCTGTAGGAAGACAGCTGAACAGAACGGCAGCAGGTGGGGTCCGTGCGTGCTATTTAGGATGTGTCTTCAGGGACAGGACCACGGAGGGATGGAGCGGGGCTGTGTCTGGGAGCCCGTGCATCTTGGCACGGGCTTAAGGATTATCTGATCTCGGGATAACTGGTCAGTCTTGGTGTATTCTTACAGGAGGGAGCCTGGAGTCTGAGATACAAGCTCTCTTACTGCAAAGCAGTAAAAGACAAATCTCACATTCCTACCAGCAGTCCGGGATCCGCCTGTATCTGCACTCAGCAGATTCTTGGGAAGCATTGCGTACTGTGGTTGCGCGTTTCAGGTTTAAGCTACTTCAACTGAAATGGGTTAATTCCCTTGCCCCTGTATCTCCCTATGGTTTTCATGTAATTTTTGCTATCATGTTTACGATACAGTAAGAATCCAAAAACATAATTCCAAGCAAAGTAGTTTTTGAAGAAAACCATTTCCGAGCAATTTCTACATGAAATCACTGGAGTGATTTCTACACCAGTCTGGGCAGACAGCCTTGAAGTCCGGGGGGTGTCTTCCTAGCTGGTCGCTCGCTCTCTGCAACCAGGGCCTCCATCTGGACGTCCCTGATGATTTGTGGGAGATCCAGCAAAGCGCTTAAAGAGCTGTTTTGGAGCTATCTCACATGCCATCTGTACTTGGGATGTCTTTCCCAAGCTGGTGTTGCAAAACAGCTACTTAAATTCCTCCTGAAGATTCGTTTCCATGAAGCTTAGAAGAAAATAGCTGACTCAGGCCGCCCATGCGGCCAAGCGCTGCAGCATGGGAGGAATTTCTTTGGACTTCAGCAGAAGACAAGTTTGCTCTTCAGTTCTTTGCTCCGATGGACGCAGTGCCGTGTCCTTTCAGCCCAACAGCACTGTCAGTGCTCCATGGCCCAGCCTGCAGACTGGTCCATGTGGGTGGGCTGTCCACCACCACGGTGGGAGCACCAGTGGAGCCCAGCGGTGTGAAGCAGTGCTGCAGGAAGGTGCAGGGAGAAACCAGGTCCATTTCTGTGTTTGGAAAGGCCAAATCAGTCGTCATCCTGTGGCAGCAGATAGGGCATTCCATGAGGGACCCTGCCTCCTACACCATTTTTTGACAGATGACTGCCTGGGCTCCCTGTTTGAAGCCCTCCAACACTGCCCTTTTCTTTGATGGTGTGTCTACTTTTGTCGTAAAGGCCAAAAAAATCATATCTAGCAAAGAAAGACAGGAATTCCAGGCCCAAGGGGGGGCTGTCTGCCCCAGCTGTGCCCCAGAACCAGGGTGGCGAAGAGAAGAGTTGTTCCCAGGTAGGCGACTTCTCTGAAGGTTTCATAATGCTCTCCCCAGCAGCCAGATGCTTCTGCTGTTAGAGCCTCATCAAAAACATCTCTACCCACATAACATTGTTTTTGTTGGCTGTGCTGGTCCTCTGGAGTTCATTGCATGTTTTCAGAGATGCGTACGTGTGAGACCTACAAGACGCATTACAGCTCAGATGTCCAGCGATGACTGCAGAACCTGACCACCACATTTTGACAGGTGGATCTTCTGCGCTTCCAAAACGCCCTGTCCCTCCAGACAGTGGGGCTGTTTCTAGTGATGGGATAGACTTTGACCTTAGTGACAGAAAGGCATAAAAGAAGTGTGAATAATTTCATTTTTGTTTTCAGAAGTGAACATGACATCTTGTTCCCTTCTCATCTGAGAAAAATGCAAACAAAAATGAAACTGGAGCCAAGTGAAACCAGTTTGAGAGAGAAAGCCAAAGGGAAAACACACAGAAGTCCTGTGTTCCTCATGCTTGGAGCTGGTGGTTGTTGCGTTCTGTGGGGTTTTGAGGTTTTTGATTAAATTGTGTGGAACCGTCAAGCTTATTTGATTGCTTCCCACTCTCAGTCATAGCAGGGGTAGAAAGCAGCCACGGCTGGGCTGTGACGTTCCCTGCACCGAGCAACAGCGGTGCGTAACGCTGCGTTATCGTTACACGTGCACATATAGCGCCGGGGGGGCTCTGGGGGAAGCAGGCCGGGTGAAGAATGTTTCTGGGGAGAAGTTGGGGTCAAAAATAGAAATTCAGACCTTCTTCCTCATCAGATTAACAGCAAAATTCCCGGTATGCTCCCAGTGCAGAGATGGACCTCCAGGACCGGTTCTAGATGCCGTGCCATTCCACCAGGTCCTGCCTGGGATCCTTCAGGCCCTCCACTTCAGCCACAACGTCCCGTAGGTGTCCACAGCCAGTGCCAATGGGCGTTCCTGGCTGCAGGTTAGGGCAGGTTGGTGCACCCCATAATCATGAGGTTCCAAGAACACAATATAGTCCACACCATTGGTGGTGTAGAGGGACCGTGGTGGCCTTCAGCCCCTCTGCAAGAGTATGTAGGGGGGTGTGGGGGATCTGCTGCAAAGGAGGCTTCTGGTGCACCTCTCCAGGAGCTGCACCAACGCATCTGGTGCTGTGGGTGATGTGGGTAATGGCAATTCCTGATTAATTGCAGCCATGGTAATAGGAATGCCAATTATGAGATACGCCCAAGGCTCAGCATCACAGTCCTGCGCCTCTGCTGGTACGGAGATGAGATATTGACCGTGCAGGAGAAAGGATGGAGGTATATCTTCTGTCTCAAAATGCGCTGAGGAACAGTGCATTCACACACCAGAAGGGTGAAGGGAAGGTTTGGCCTTGGCCACAGCACTGCAGTTCATTCTCAGCTCCTTGCCCAGGTGTCTGCAGGTATGTGTTAGCTGTTACTTGTTGGCCAGCCTTGGTCGTGCCCCTCAGCTGTCAGGCGCTACACGAAAGCAGGGCAAATCCCGTGTCCCTCCCCTGCAAGGAGCACAGCATGCCCAGGAGGGTCTGTCCCATGGAGAGGTGCCTCAGACTGAGGGATAGCCCGATGTCCAGGCAGTGTCTTCAAAGGCAAGAGCCGTGATGTCCAGAGCACCCAGTCCGAGCCTGCGGGCAATATCTCAGTCTGTTCAACCACACGGAGTGCTCTGCACCGCAGGGTGAATTTCTCAAGTGCCATTGGAGATAGAGCTGCTTACCTCTTGGTATTTACAGGAATTGCCTAAGCAAATCTCCATGCAACCACCAGGAGAATGTAACCCCGCGTTGTCCTCTGGCTTTCGACACGCCAGACGAGCGGTGGGGGCTCTCGGAGGACTTGTCTAGCTCCAGGGATATGAGCAAAGCTGACGGGAGGGAGCAACTGTGTTTTAGACCACAGCTGTGCACGTGTCTGGAGCTATTTTCCCCAGCCTTGTGCCTTCCAGCCCCTTTCCTTGGGAGCGAGCGATGTAGTACAACTTGCAGGAATCCCGTATTTCTGAGCACGTAGGCTGGTAATCACCGAGACAGCTGAAGCCGTAGATTTGTTTGCATAGGCTCCTGCAACAGAGCAAACATTTGTCAGATCTAAATTCCGTTGAAAGGTATCTCGTTTTGTTAATTAAAAAAAAAAAAATCAGTGGAGAAACAATAGCACAAACGATACAATCCTGTTTCCAGCTTGGCAACCCTGAGCGTCTCCCCTTGATTTTTAGTACTTGCGCAGTTTCTTTGTAACTCTGAACGTCTCTTTAGTTTCCATGTTGACTGATGGCCAAATTCCCAGTCCCACTGAACTCAGTGGGAGTTTTGAGCTGAATTTTGAATCGTAAGTGAAAATAGTTATTCAATGTGAAACAAAACAGGGGCGACAGGTAGGAGACCATGGTGCTGCGGTGGAGCACAGAAGTGAGTGGGGCAACAGCAGCTGGGTGTTGTGCCTGCAGGAGAAAGGGATGACCACGTCCCTTGATGCCTGTCTGCTTTCCCTGGGGCCTCATGATCTGTTGGCATTTTTAGGAGTTCCTCTGCTTGGGAAGAGGCTGAAGCTCATCATTGCTGGAAGATGGGTGTCTTCATCCAGGCTTTTTAACAAAACATTTGGGTGAGGTAGGGTGGAAGACGCTGCCCCATGGCCTCAGCCAGAAGTCCACGTTTCAAGGATTGCTTCTTGGTCCCCCCCAGAGCTTGGTCCTGCCCTGTATCAGCAGTGTTAAGACAAGGTCAAAGGGGGATGAGAGAGGAGGACAGCCAGCATCTCCTGCCAGTGTCGAAATGCATCTTCCCACACAGAGAGAGCTGCTGACTCAGGACCAGCACCTCCTGTGCGCCCTCCAGAATAACCCACGGATCCCCAAATCTTCAGCCCGCAGGTTGGGAACCCCTGTCCCAACCAACAGGAGGGACGCAGCGGTGGGAGATCCCCATTCTCACATCCACCACTTGTCCCTTCTCCTTGCCCTGGTGCCTCCTGGTGCCACTCCCCATGCAGGCAGCAGATGGGGGACCAGAGCCAGGTGATGGACATCCACAAGCCCTGGGTCTGGAAGTGCCTTTGGGGTCCCGCACGGCGCGGTTACCTGAGCGCAGCCGCTTATCCCAGGTGAGCCGAGCCACCCTCTGGGTGTGTGCGCTCCTGCACGAGCTTGTTCCCATCAGCTTCACCCTCAGCGAGAGGTCAGAGAGACCCAGGCTGAGGGGCTCCCATCTCATCCCCCTTCCTGGGGTCTCAGCCTTGGGAGTACCTCCGCCACGTCTGGAAGCAGGGACCGGCCATCCCAATCTGCCAGGCTTTGCAATGCTCTGCAGACGAAAAAAAAAAAAAAAAAAAAAAGGGTTTCAAGATCTGGGCCCCGTTCTCCCTCCTTTTGGCTTTTTGTTCTGTGAAGAGTCCTATTTCTTCTTGGCTTTTCTTCTTCACTGGGGTGTTGGGAAGATAATAGCACAAAACGAGTCTTTGCCTGAATGCTGGATTATCGTCTAGACCCAAGCCTGCTGCCAAGTCACGGACACTGCTTCTTGTTTGCCATTCTCCTTCCTTTGCCTTTTATTTCTAGCATTTTTTTTCTAACGTGTTTGACTCTGGTGTTTTCCGTCCTGTGGTCAGTGACTGCAGAGCTTCGGTTTGCGTTTGTGTTTGCCGTGCCCCTTGCCATGTGAATTTACCCTTCAGCTATCCTGTATGGGAACAGAGCTGCTTTTTGCTCTCCCTGTCTTGTTGTTAAAGCCCCAAACTGAATAATCCTTCACATTCCACGTTGACTTATCTGTGATGTGTCTTTTTTTTCTGTTAAACTTTTCTTTTTCTTTCTCAGCCCTTAAACAGAACCTGTTGGGTTTATGGTATCATTATCTTGAGAAGAAATGTCCCTTCACACATTTCTTGCAGGAATTTATGGCAGTGGGAAGAGGCTAGCTTGGCTCCCAGGTCCTTTCCAGACATTTTGCTTTACCCCTTGCTATATTAAAACTGCATCAGCATGCAGCTTTTTTCATTTCGGTGCAATATCTGCAATCTAAATACAGCGACAGCCTATTTGGCTGATCACCCAAGCCTGGAAGTGCACCCAAACAGTTAAACTCTGATATTGAAGACGAAGGAGCAAAACCACAGAAAGGTTTTGCTCAGTTGTATCAGCAAAACTCTTGCACGTTTAAGCATGTGAGGGCTTAGAGCTAGATAAGGGGTATAACTAACTTTTATTTTGACATTCCCCTTTTAATAAGCATTGCTCTTTATGCATTTTATAAAGCGGTTTATATGATTGCGTTACTGGGAGGAAACAAAGAAATGCCAGGAAAACTTTATGTGGAGAATCTGTACTCATAAAATGCTTGTAGGCTCCAGCAAACAGGAAAGCTTCCCCCATCTCCCTTTTTTTTTTTTTTAATTCCCTGCCATTCAGCTTGCAAAAAAAAAAAAACATGTCGAGTATCTCAGAAAACCCGATTCAATGCTCTGAGACTAAACACAAATTCCTTCCACTGCCACCAAGAACAAGCCTGTTGGGCCTGCCTTGGCCAAAGGCGAGCCCTCGCTCTTTGTGGTGGAGAGCCAGTTGGCCTCGCGAGGTAGGTTTTTAACTCCCGTGGCTGCCAAGGAACACAGATCCGAGGGGCAGCGTGGTTTGGCAGGCCAGGCTGGGGACGGTTTAGCCACTGACCACGGCGATGTATTTGTGAATGGCCTCTTCCTGCGCCCCAGCCCACGTAGCTGAGCAGCGGAGGTCTCGGCCGTGGAAATAAAACGAGTTGCTGCGTGGGATGTTTAAAATCAATGGAGCTATTCGCCCAGGCAGAGCTGGGGGGTTTGGGGTCAGGGGTGAGGATGAGCCACAGAAAGGGGATTGTGATAGCTGCAAAACCAGCAAGGATGCCCAGCCCCTGCAGCTCTGTGCCGATGCCCGCTGCCTCTGCCTCGTGGGACCCCGGAGAGGCTGCCCTGCGCCTCCCCGGCGCTGTTCCCAAGAGCCTTGTAAGGAGCGGAGCGTTTGGGCATCCCACGTGCTCTCCGAGCAAATACCAAGCATTAAAAAGGCAGCAGGCACGCAGGGAGCTGCCACTGCACTCAGGGCTAGCCCCAGCACCATGCCAAGGTCTTTCAACAAAGCCGGTCGCTGCTGCGTGGTGCCTCGGGGTTAACCCACTCCAAAGGAGCAGCAGCAGGCGGCCGCCAGCAGCCCGAAGCCTTGCCCTTCGGGGTGACGAGAGACCTTTAAACTTCCTCCGCTCTTTTTCTGCGCCCGTATCCGTGTGCTGCAAGCCCTGATAATCTTGTCTTCGCAGCCCGTGTGGAAATCTGAAATGTCCAAGTTCAGCGGGAGGGTGCAAGACACTCCGGCCGCATCTGCTGGCAGGAATTTCCTCTCGCTCCAGCTTCCTGGAGGAGGGAGCGAGAGGAAAGTTTCCTCGCTCTTGGGCTGTTTTTTTGCAGCTCAGTGCAGCAGTGTCTGCTTCTGAGGAGCCCTGTCACGCCAGGCGTATTTCTGGAGACGACGCAAGCTTTGGATGCAAAAGCAAAGAGGCTGCCAGAGCATTTCTTCCCCTCGGCTGTGGGGTTGTAGGGGGCCTGCAGTCACAGCTACCTGCCTGCAGCGAGGGGCGAGCGCTGGCTTTCAAGCCACGCTAGTCCCTTCAGCAAACTGCTCACGGGCCGTTCCTCCTCTTTGTGCCTGTTCAATGTCCATGCTGCCCGCTTTGAGCCACGTTTTCACACTGCCTCCTGTCCAGAGCCACTGGTCCTGGCTCCCCGTGCTGCCAGCGCCGAGTGTGGTCCTCAGTTTCTTCATACACATCCCCTGCGTGGCAATGATGAAGGACATGCAGAAGGGAAATAGAAGAAAGGGCAGAAGCATTTGGTGTGGGCACCTCTTGTCCTTGGTGGTTTGCGTGGCAGATTTTTCTTTCTCTGTTAGAAGTTCTTGGCATGGCGTGCCGTGAATGAGCACAGCAGTACGCCCAGCGGGTGCCGCAGAGGTGGCATGCAGGGGGGCGATTTCAGCTGAAATACGCTCGTTGGTGGGAGGTCGTGTTAGATACCATTAAACTGGCTCCTCTTTTGTGCTGGGGTGACCGGAGAGTCACCCTGAGGGCCAGCCTGGTCGGTGAGGCAGATGTGCTGGCCCAGTTGGTGTGACACCGGCCTGCCAAGCAAGCATGGCGTAGCGTAGCACGGGATTTTTTAGGTGTCGTGTGGCTTGAGTCTGGGGTTTGTTCCCTTCTCTCCATCAGGGCTGCCTTGGATGTAGGTGCTGGGCTCGGCAGGGTTTGGAAGCATTAGTTGCTATGAGACGGTGCTGCTGGAGTAATTTATATGAATGCAGAGGGCTGAGATCATTAGGTAGTCTGCTCTTCTGTCGTTTCCATGACACTGCAGACACTACATGAATGAAGCCATTTTGTGAGTAAATATGGTTACTGGTGCCTGCTCAGAAAAGACCTACCTGATCTTCGTTGCCCTTCTGCTACCCGTCCGGGCAAAAAAAAGGGCATACTGACCTCTTCCTTTGACTTCCCAGGCGACAGCAGAGACTTCCCGGAGGGAACAAGTCTCAGCAGCACGCAGATCATCAGCAAGGCGGCACCAAACACAACAGGGACCACCAGAAACTCTACCAAGGAGGCCAGGCCCCTCACTCCTCAGGCAGGCCAGGCCACCACGGCTACAGCCAGAACCGGAGATGGCACCACAACCAGAAGCACTCGCCCAACGACAAAGAAACGCACAGAAACGCCAAAGAGACTGAGAATTTGAAAATCGAGGACAGCTCGGTCTGCACGGTGCACAGCCCGGCGGAGACGCAGCGGGGCCCGGAGGCGGTGGAGAAGCAGTCCCCGCAGTACATCCAGGAGCCGGAGACCAAGCGGAAAGACAGTCTTCACGAGCGCATCGGGGAGAGACCCAAGATCAATTTGCTTCAGTCTTCCAAAGACAGGCTGCGGAGGAGACTAAAAGAAAAGGTACTGCTCTTAGGGGAACTGGGACTTACCCTTTTTCCAGGAGCCTGGCTGCTGGCCACGCAGGGTGGGCCGTACATATTCCATACAGGGCAGGCTGGGCTCAAGGGACCTCTCCGTGAAATGCACCCAATTTATCTTAATCTCCCTGTGTCGACACTTCTCTTGAAGTGTCCCCAGGCTTCTTCAGGAGGTTTTTTACTGACACAGTGCTTAGGCTCTTAGCTTGCCTCCCTGGTTGAGGTTGCTACCCCTTCAGTCTTCCAGGAGGGACGGGGAGCTCGTCCCCATCCCCACAAACACCCTCGGGGAAGGCTGGGGCACGTGCGAGCTGCAGTAATGGGTGCTCCCTCCCTGGCGGCTGATCCCAGCTGACTGCCTCCACTCGGCAGAGCTCATCCGCCTCGCAGAGAGGGCTAAAAAAGGCAATTCGTCTCTCCACAATTAAGGAGCGAAATACCAAGCTTTGACTTCTGAATGCTGAGTATTTGTAGTCAGCTACTTAGAAGTTGATACCCATTTATCTCGGTAATGAATTGAAACTCTCTTATCTTTCCCCCTTCCTTCCAGCAACCCAACAATAACAAAGCTATTGCTTGCAAGTGATGGAGGAGAATCCAAACAATATTCAGCCTCAGATTTCTGAGGAATTCAGAGATCTCCACTTGCCCTCCGTGCAACCCAGACTCATTTCTCCTGAGATTCTCTTTTCAGACTGTAAAATGCATTCATGGGGGGATCTCCAATGAGATTTTCAAAATGTGTAGCAAAAATAACCTGAACATATACAATTCCATGGGAGTGCATGCTGGAAATCTATACCTTCGAATGCATGTGCATTTACTATTTATGTATGTGCCTTGAGGGGGAGGAAGAGATTTTGTTAGTTTTGTGTTATTTAAAGCAATGGAAGTACAGCAGAGACTTTCAGAGTATTCACTGCAGTGTCTGCCCTGCAAATTTATAATCTGGTAAGAAACACAATTTATAATCTGGTAAGAAACACATCACATAAGCACCCACTCTGGGATGTGTGTAGTCAGCCCTGCTGGTCTCCTGATTGCTCCTACCGGCTGGCATTGCAGTTGTCCAGACAATTGCTACAGGTTTGTGTGGTGTAACCTGTTACAAGATGGAACCATGGGAGGTGAAGGGAGCAGACCAGAGCAAGCAGGATGCGTGCCTTATGCTGTGGAGGAAGGGACAGATGCTTAATTAAATGTTAAAAAGAAGCAGTAGGTTCTGTGGTAAGGACGTGAAGTAAAATGTGTAACAGCGAAAAGATGGAAAAGTTAGGAGTTTCTCTAATGCCTGGAACATGTGACATCTTTGACCCCAATTTAAATCATTAAATATACATTAAAATGTAGATATTTTTGTGGGATTGCTATGTGAGCATTTTGCAAGCAAGAATGCACTTTGGAAAGAGAGGCCAAAAAAATGACCATTATTACCATGTTCCAGACGGGAAGCTGAGCAGACATGGCCAGAAACCTGTCTGAGACTGTGAAGGCAGTCGGGGTGATCTGACCTTGGCATCCTGGCTCAGAGCCCTCAAGCACATCTTCTCCCTGGGCTGAGGAGGAAGACTCTGGGATTGCGTGCTGCGGGAAATGGGGAAACGGCACATTTCTGGGTCAGGACTCACTCACTTGTGGTTTTTAATGCTGAGATGAGACCATTGTACCTCTAGAGGATGCTCTGACTTTTCTAGGTCTGTTTATATGTCTCCCCTGCCCCCTTTCCCCCTTTGCTGTTTGTGGAAGGACAAGGGCTGATACATCTGTTTTCTCCTTGTGTAACAGACGCCTTGTCTTTCCCTTTTCACGGACCAGGACGAAGTCACGGTTGAAACCACCAATCCTGAAAAGAACAAAATGGACAAATTAATTGAAATCCTTAACAGCATGAGGAACAACAGCAGTGATGTTGACTCCAAGCTCACCACCTTCATGGAGGAGGCCCAGAACTCCACCAACTCTGAGGAGATGCTGGGGGAGATAGTTAAGACCATCTACCAGAAAGCGGTGACAGACCGCAGCTTTGCTTCCACAGCAGCCAAGCTCTGTGACAAAATGGCCCTCTTTATGGTGGAAGGAACCAAATTCCGGAGTCTGCTCCTCAACATGTTGCAGGTAATTAGATGAAATTATTTGGTTAGGCGCTTGCAGCTTCACCCCGCCAGGTCTTACCATGCGTTTGGGCAGGAGCTGAGCTTTGACCAAATTCCTTTTAGGCCCAGGTAACAAGAAGAGAAGTGCTTCTGCATTTCCTTTGTGCCCACCTTTAATGGTTACTGTAGACATTGTTACACCGCGGGCATCATCCAGCTGCTCTTCATTCCCATTTCAGGAGCTGTACGTGGAAACACGGTTTGTCACGGCAGGGCCCATCTGTCAAAGCAGGGGGTTGCTTGTGGCAGCATCCCCGTGACATGAAGAGAAGTGACCTTGGCCTTACAGTGAGGGGTCGTTGCTGCTCCTCTGGGCTCTCTTGTTTTTTGCTCCCCACCTCTCAGCGCCACGGGTGTCAAGTTAAGTCGCGGTCCCTGGGAAGGCTGTTGGCCGCATCACCTGGTGGAAAGGCTTGCTCATGGTTTCTCATTGCACCCTGGACATTAATAATTTGTGTATTCGCTACTAATTCTGAGTGACTTGCTTGGTGGGATAGGCAGCACTGGTTGGTTGTTTTGCTCCAAAAACCACCAGCAACAGCAAAATCAAGCTGGGAGTGTGCTTTCTGGAGAGGGTGTCACACAGACCTCCATCTTTCTGCCTCTCTGGAGCCAGGGCGTGAAGAGATGAAAGCAGAAATTTGCATCTTTGCTTTAATTTGCATTTCTGTTCGGCCACTTGCTCACACACACACCTCACCTGCAGCACGCGCGTGCAAGTAGCTCTCATTTCTCTGTGACTGCTCAGTATCCAGCATTGTGCCATTTTTTGGCGCACCTGCCTGCCCTCCTCCTGTGCCTGTCTGTACCTGGCAGGGGCCAAACAGAGCTTTTGGGCAAGCGGCACGTGGTAGCCACTCATGGTTCTGATCCTGCTGTGGAGGAGGTGTTGGAAGATGTCTTCCTGCCCTCCGGACAGCTTCTCATGTCTGATCAGTAGGCAAAGGGCTGCCCGTTGTATTTACGGGGATGGGAGGGAAGAAGCTGTCATCTTCTGCCACCTCCACCGACGTCGCTGTCTGCGGGCAGCAGCATCCCGAGCAGCGGTGCTCACTGGGGATACTGGGATTTATTGATTTTTTTTTTCCAGAAATGGAAACTTGGCCTAGAAATGCATATTTTAAGGAAAATGTTTCTGGCAATGGATTTTCCTATGGAAATGGGAGGAAAGCTGGTAGACAGCTGTCTGGTAGGTTTGGTTGTCTACTAGTTTCAGGGCGCTCAAGTTTTCTGTGCTAGTGATCAGTCTTTCACCTTGGGCAGGTCTTTCCATCTCCCCCTGCCGTGATTTCCCTCGTTTGCAGTGACTTTGGGTCCTGCAACCAGGGTGCTCAGCTGTTTTTTTCCTATTTCCTTTACACGAGCTGATGCGGTTTCATAAGCAAGCTTCACAAAAGCCAGCTCGTATTTCTTCTCGGATCTCTTGATATTTTCATTTGAGCGCATCTTCTTGATTTTGCGATGGTAACTTCTGGCAAGGCTGAGGATGAGGAGGGAAGGGATGAAGGAAAAGAAGGATACCTCCAAATGTTCTTCACTCATAAGCAACTGAGAGGGATTTAATCTGCTGGAAGCAAAGCCTAGTGAGATGCAAAGGCGTGCAGGGAGGACTATTCCCTGCAGGGGAGACTGTTCCCTGCAGGGCTGTCAGGGAGAGCAGAGCCAGTGCTCACCCCGTGGAGCTGCTGGGAGCTGTGGTGCTGGATGAGCCGAGAAGGGGTGAGGACATTTCTGCGTGTCACCACTGGAGCAGCAACTCCTTGGGGCTCTCCTGTCCAGGGGCAGCTCATCAAGAGCCCCAGCCTGCTGGTGGGGCTGGAGTTGTCCTTCCCAAGAGTCCTCGTGTCTTTGTCCTGGGCCAGCCAAGGCTGCAATGCCCGGAACCCAGACTGAGGAGCGGATCCAGCTAATGACGGGGGTGTCATTTAGGGCATCCATGCATCCCAAATGTCGCTCACCAGATAAGTCCTGGTGCCTGGGGCACATCAGCCGTGCCCACCATTTCTCCTGCTCCCTGCAAAACAGTTTGAAAGTGGGGAGCGGGCGAGTCACAGGGCTGCTTCTCCTGTTTTCATTGGCTTTAAATCAAGCTGTTGTCTCCTTTTAAGGGGAAGAAAGCTATTTTTAAGGAGGAAGATGTGGTCTTGGTACGAGGCAGGAGTGCAGCCAAGGCACGTGGTTCCTGGCACTGGCTCATCCCTGACGGGTGGCTGCTGTGCACAGTGACCAGCACCCTCTGAATCTGTCCCTGAATTCAGCTAGGTGAGAACACCATTCCTCAAGCATCTTTGCATCCACGCCCTTGAGAGGCATCTGGGGATGGACATGGGCATGGAAGCAGGAGAGCGTGGGCATGCAGCACTGCGCCAGGAAGCCCAGAGGTGGGCAGGATGGGTCCTTTCTCACCCAGCAGCCAGAGCATCTGTGGGCAGGGAGCTCCGTGGCCACCAGACGCTCAGGGAAACCATCTGTCTCTTGTATTTCCTTTGGCCGTGGTGGAGGAGGGCTTCCTAAGTTCGGTTTTATGGCTAAGCACCACATAACTGCCCAATACACTTGTCATTTTTTAAATATTAGTGCTTTTTAATGTCAGGTTACTTTCCTTTTCCTGGGATTAGAGGTTTTTAAGGCTCTACAGCTGATACACAGATTGCATGACTCAGGCAGTTTGACCGCCGACAGAACTGCGCCTAAGTCACGTAATCGCCCTGCTGCAGAAATAATTCTGCCCTACATAAAGATAGGCTTTAAAAAATAGGTTCCCAGGGAATATTCCAGTGTCTGCACCAGAGCTGAGCTCAATTGTGCGTGGCAGGAGAGGACAGCGAGTTCAGGTGTCGGCCTCCTGTAAAGATGAAATCACCGAGCGGGGATGAGTTCTGGTGACCCGCTTGTCGCAGGGTTCCCTGGCAGGGTTACCAGGAATTTCTCCTTGCATCTCCAGGAACAAGTGGGATCGTTACTGTCCGTGTGTCTCTGCGCTGCCATGCACTGCACAGGGAGGCTTAGCCCTGTGCATTAAAAATGTTGGAAAAAGCCAACAAGGAGAAATGTGCACGTTCCTGTTACCCCTTATCCTGACCCAGAGAGGTGGCGGAAGCCACAGAGCAGACCTGAGAGCGGTGTCACATTGCTTTTGTCTTTTAATGCCACTAAAACAGCCAGGAGCCACTCAGCAAGCCATTACAGCAGCTGTGCTGGGGTGAACCTGTGTTGTTTTTCAGTCTTGTATGACAGTAACGTTCAGCAACAAGGGAAGCAGGCAAAGAAGATACAGAACAAAACAACGAAAATCAGTATTTATTGTAAGCTAGGTAACTCCGTATTGCTTTTCTTATTGCCCTGGACACAACAGATGGGTTTAGCTGAGCAACATAAAAAAGTTAGAAAGAGCAGAGCCAAAGCAGGGTCCAGCAGCGATGGCCAGAAGCAGCAGGACGTTACCCAAAAGGAGAGGAGGACGGCAGCCCCCCAGGCTGGGGAGGACCCTTCCAGCTTGCCCTCTTGTGACAGCACCACCAGCCCTACCAGCAGGCCCAGGGAGCTGAGCTATGCTGCAGCACCGTAATGAATGGATTCACATTCTGCTCTTCGTGGCTGGAGTGCAGGATAAATAATACATCTCATTTCTCCAGAGAGTCCCTAAGTGCTTCCCAGGAACATGTAAGCAGCCTCACTGTGCTCGGTGCACAGGGAGGGAGCGCAGCGTCTGCCTTGGAAAGCTGCAAGGAAATCGGGTGCAAAGAGCGAGCAGGCTGTGCGGGTAACTGCTTTCATGTGCAACAGCACAGAGGAATGCATCTAAAGGGGGTCGCTCCACCCAAAACTGCACATCTTTTAAAAATACCCTGATGGGGCAAAAGGTCACGGATCAGTACAAGTCAAAAGCACAGCGCTAGGTGAAATTAAATAATATAACATTTCATTTCTGAGAGTGAAGCGTTTTGACTTCCTCCAAACACAGTTTCTTTTTCCAACCAAAATAATCGGATCTGATTTATGGAATACTTTGTTCAGCCCCAAACCAGCATTTTTTGCATCACGTTCAAGCTTGATAGCCCTGGCAGGAGACAGACACATGTACAAAGCGCAGAAGACTGGTCACAGCTGTGAAACGGGGGTTGGCTGCACCAGGGAAAATCTAACATCGTCCAGCTCCAGTCCTGACCTCTCCACCATCAGGCAGATGTTTTCCAGCAGCCATTTCTAGATAATTTCCCGTTAATTAAAAAACTCGAATAAAACGCTTGCTCTGGAGCCGGATTTGTGTCTCTGCAGCACCTTCCAGACTAATCCGATCCCCGGGCCTAAGGAGCTCGGCTCGCTGGGCACCGGAGAGCTGGGGAATTACTCCGCCAGGGTGTGATAAATCAGGATCACCGTGCCCCCCCCCCCAGCTGATCCCCCTGGCCGGGGTCGAGCCGCTCACCCCCCAGATGGCACCGGCAGATGCTCCTGTTTTGCAGGGGCTGAGCAGACTTGTTTGTCCCTCTTCTAGGAGCAAAACGCCCATGAATTGCAGCAGCTCAGCCCCCGGACGCAGGCTGGAGCATCTCCCTTTGGCATTGCCGAGCAAACTGTCTTTCTAACCTGGCTCCTCTTATATTTTCAGCTGCTGACAAACGTCCGCGTCGGAGGGGTGCTCGCGCCGGTTGCGCCCGGGGGCTGCACATGTTCGCAGCTTATCTCATGGCGCTGGTTTTGATCCCAAAACAGATGCCAGCGCCATGGCTCAGGAATGCTGTCGTGTCATCCCCTCCCGGCAGACAGCTCCGCTAAAGAGCATCTCCCCGGGCAGCGTGTGCCCTCGCAGAGCTCACGGCCGCAGCTGGGAACGGAGCGGCTCCACGTGCAAAAGACACACGGCAGCTGTCCTGGCCCAAAACGAGGGGATTGGGGCTGGGAAAACCCTGGTTTGAATTCTTCCTTCTCTCTGGGTTTCGGTCCTGGATTTCAGCTTTGCAGTTGAAGCTGGATGCTGGGAACCTGGGTTGCTGGAGGGAAGGCAGGGAAGGTGGCTGTGGGGCAGGTTGATCAGCCTTGGGGAGATGCTGCCGGCCCTAGGCTCGGTGCTGGGTTCCAAATTTCTCCTCACTGAGTTTGTTTTTTGGGGGTCAGTCAGAGACACCCGATCTGGCTGCAGGCACTCGCCAGGAAACCATTAGCTGCAGCAGACTGCTGTTTTGACAGCACCAGTTGCCCTTGCGCTTTCCTCTTGGGGGCAATTGCCCCCCTTTCCTCCTCCTTTCCACCCAAACCGTAGCTACAACCTCGGTTTCTCCAGGTCCACAAACAAACCGTGGTTCCTTTGTGCATGGGTCCCTTGATGTACAACTCTGGCAGAAGGACTGATTTTGGTCTGCATGAGCCCCTGGGATAGACACAGCTGAACTGGGGACCTTGGAGGGACAAGGGCATGAAAAATGTCTCGGTGGATACGTGCATGGTTTCTTGGCCCTCCTACAAATCCCTGTGCGATTAATAAATCGCAAGGAAGCTCTCCTGCGAGAGATTTTTGCTTGTCATAATTCCAGTCGCTGGCTCCTGCTGGCCACAGAGCTTTTTTCTGCAGCGGGGAGGTGTTGAGCAACATGCCACAGACCCTTCGCCTGTAACATAAGTTGGAGTACTCCTCTGTTCAAATCTCCGTGCTCTTTATAGCCGAGATGTGTCTGCATCTGAGCTATGCAGAGCGAAGTATATTATTAGAGAGGACATCACTGGGGCTGTAATTGTACACGGCTCCCCTTAGCAACCGCGGCCAGCAACACATCAAACAGAAGGCTGATACCTTCTTAAAAATAAAAAATAAAAAAAAAAAGGAGGAGAAGAAACGAAAGGCACATCCCTGCAGAGAGCCCAGCACAGCCCCTTGCAGGGCTCACACGTGCACCCAGAGGCGAAGCCTGGTGTGTCCTCGTCTTTGGAGATGCCTTGGTGCCAGTGGCCAGGACTATTTCCATTGCATGCCCTACTGCATGCCCTATTACATGCCTAATTGCATACCCAACTGCATACCTAATTAAATACCCAGTTGCATACCTAATTACATACCCAGTTACATACCCAGCTGCATGCCCTGGTTTGGGCTGTGGGATGTGCACGCCCAGCTACGTACCCTATTGCATCCTCTTTTAGATACCCTCTTGTATACCCACGCAGGGCTTCTTCCATGCCCATCAGCCTGGTGCTTGCTCAAACGCAGAAATTTGTTCTGAGAGATACAAACGAGTCACCTTAGTGCAATCTCCCGATGCCTGAAAAATGACATTTCCGTGGTTTGGTGCCCTGCTTCCCTCGGGTTTTAAAAGCTTGACTCAGACCCTGTGGGTTTTGGCATGGCCACACCTGTGTTTTGGTGGACTGGGATGGATTTGAGGTATTCAAGGCAGCTGTTCCTGGAGGGGTTTAGCTAGGAAGGTGGCAAAGCTCATAAACCTCTTGCTGGCTGCCCAGGCAGAGGATAGACAAGTAAAGTTTAGCTTGAATCCTCTCTTGGGATAGAAGTGTTGAGGCATTAAGTATGGAGAATTGACTGATGGTTGGACTTGGTGATCTTGAAGGTCTTTTCCAACCTAGATGATTCTAATTACCACTTACTGTGCTGAGCACAAGGATTTGGGAGCTGAAATCCCTCCTCTCCTGCAGGCTCCCTGGTTATTTGAGCCAAGGACTTAACCTCCCAGTGGTGGGAGTGCTTTTTTGGGTTGGGAGGATAAGGAGACAGAAGATGATGAAGTGTGTGGGTGCTGTGGTAATAGGGACGTGGAAGCAACGTGGATGGTTCGTGCTGAAAGGCACTAGCATTTTCATCTCACTTCTGCACTGATCTTGGCAGCACTGTCCTGGTTTTGTGAACGGCTGTGGGACCCGCCTGCTAGATGCAAAGCCCTGTATCCGGAGCTTGGCAGGTGGGATTTGTTTTATTTATGCCCAGGGAATTCGAAGGCAACTCCAAATTAATGCACACGTGTATACACGGTATGCATATGTGTGTATGTGTGCTGACACGCATGCTGCTGTGCAAGCTGTGCAGGCAGTCCCAGCAGGATCAGCATCAGCCACGCTTTTGCCACACTTCCCTTCCCTTCCCCGTGGAGTGTCTCTGGAGATGCGCCACGATTCTGAAATGTTCTATTTTGCATCCTTGTGGGGGCCCAATGCAGCCCACACAAGTTTGGGCAGCGGGCTGGTGTGCTGGCATTACAGGAGCTGCTCGCAGAAGGTCCCAGGCAGGTCTGGGAGTTACTGGGGAGCCCCGGGTTAAAAGTCAGGCTGCGTGCTTCCAGCCTCCCCATTTCCAGGCGGAGAGAAGCGGGGGGAGCAGGGTGATAGGGAGAGGATGCGCCAGGGATCAGCACATTTTTGGAAACCAACAGCGGGATGAGGACTGGGATGTGGGGCTCATGGTGTGCAAGAAAAGGGCAACAAATAGCCTTTGGGGAAGCAGGCATGCGGACAGGAGCCCCCCGGCACCAGGCAGCAGGGGCTGCAGTCCCACCGATGCTTCTGTGCAGGGGAGGTGTTCGGTTTTGGGTAGCAGGGTGCCAGGCAGTTTACCATTTGAGAGATTCATTGGAAAGCAGGACTGAGTTGCAGGAAAAAAAAGAAGAAAAAAAAAAGAAAAAAAGAAAAAAAAAAAAAGCCGTGGGAGTTTAAAGAACAGCGTATTTGACTCGAATTCACTGCGCTTGTAAGATTTTATCTTGCACCGCTCAAGCACATGGTTAAATAATACCAGTGGCCTCCTTTGCTCCGTAAATACATTGCGTGTGCTTCCTTCTGGCTCCCTGTCACCCTGGAGGGACCAAGGGCCAGGACAGGGGCCAGCCCCCCGCGCAGGGATGCAGCGCTGAGCAGAGGCTGCGCCGGGCTCTAGGTGGAGACTGCGGGCTGTGCAGCCTGCCCGCAGCCCCGGCCGCATCCAGGCAGCCGCTGCCCTCCAGGAGAGCCCCCAGGCTGCTCCCAGCATTGCTGGGGGGTGAGGATGCTCGGGGCTGAGAGGGAACCCCCAGCCTGGATGCTTTCTTAGGGCAGGTGGGGAAAAAAAAAATGAAAGCCTCAAAATCTGTTTGCTCAAAGCAAAGAAATTCGTCAGGGTCTCTCTCCCTCCGTTTGACCAGGCTGGAGGGAGTTTTAAAAAGCTGGCATTGGCTCGTGGCTGTGCCGCAGGGAGGACCCGTTGTCTCTCTAAAGGCTCAAATCTGTCCCCGGGACACAGCAGCATGGTTTGCAGCCCCGGGACTCCGCCGGCGTTAACGCACCAGCCTGCCAGCCCATCTGCTCCCCGCTAAAATGCCCCCATAAATCCGGGTCAGGCTGCTGCAGCCCCACCGAGCCGGGGGGTTAGGGATGCTGACGGCTGCGGGGTTGGGAAATCCCTGCTCCTGGTGCCTGTTCTGTGTCCCCCCCGGACTCAAAGTGGGGACACAGAAAACAGGGGTGAGCCTGGGAGGTGGCTTCAAGCCGGCAGCAGTGGCTCTGCACCCCCAGGATGGAGGCTCGGGGTGAGCACCCCGTGAGGCATTGCCCTGCGTGGGGGTCACCCTGCAGCCCACCCTGTCCTGCCTTGCGAGAGCAGGCTTGCGGCGAGCCGAGGTCAAATGCCTGTGCGAGCCCAGACGGCCTGCGGGGACTCGAGCTCGCCAGCTCCTTCTGGGGCCAGGCGAGCCCAAAGACAGCCCTGTCCCCTCTCACCCAGCTGCCCTGCTGTCCCCCCAAAAGCACTCTAGGACGAGCTGACACCCCTGCGAGCCCCACGGGCGACCGTGGGACCAGGCGTGTGGTGCGTGCAGGTGAGGGACGAGATGCGTGAGAGGTGTTCCAGGTTGTGTCTTCTTCAGTTACTTTTTATGACACTTGCTCTGCACATTATTTCGTTAACGGGGTGGGAGGAGCGTTTGGAACAGCGCTGGAAGCCCGGCGCAGCGGTATCGCCTCCGGTCCGGGAGCACCAGGAACTGAAACTGGATGCAGAGCACAAAGCCGTGGTGGTAGGGGAATAGTGCCGGGCTGGGGAGACAAAACCTCTGCTCGTGCCTCGCTCCTAGGGATGAGGCGTGCTGCCCCACGTCCCTCTAACATCCCGGCCCCTGCTGCCTGCTGTCTTACAGAGAAGCTCCACCGGGACGCTGTGTTACGCTGCAGAATGTGCCGTGCAGTCATGAGTGTGTCTGTAAAGGAAGAAGGTTTGGAGGGACCGAGGGGGTTGCAGTTCATGTTTCCTGCAGCTTTTCAGCCCGGCTCTTTCCATAAGCTCAGCTTTTCCCACACGGACAGGCAGCTTGCAGTGTGTGCAGGGTACGTTCATCTTCAGGGAGCGATCCTTTTACATCCTTTAAAAAAATGTTAGCCAAAACAACATTTTCTGTAGTAGAAGCTCTCTGTCTTCAAAGGATTTGTAAACATTACCCCCTAAGAAAGACTTTCTGTGATTTTTTGTGTAAACAGAGCTGGATGGCAATGCTTTTTAGCAGACTGGTATGTCAGCTCGGGGCCGCGGCTGTCGGATGTGGCTCGTCCCCATCCCAGGGAGCCCCGAGCAGCCTGGCCAGCAGGACCCAGTGCTGGTACCACGGGGCTGTGCCCATGCCCGTGGCCGTGGCAGCGAGAGATGGGTGAAAAGTGGGTGGCAGAGGAGATAAGGGGTTTGTTGGTCCTGGCACGCTCAGCGACGTCCTCGTGCTGGGCCAGAGCCACCACCTCCCTGCAGACTAAACAGTTGCAGCGTTTTCTCCCATGACCAAAAGAATTTAGAAAAGGGTCCCGGCATGAAACTTTACACGAACTCTGGGTGCCTCGAATATCTCCGGCTGGGAGCCTGTTAACCCCGTCCCCTCCACTTCCCTCCTCGCCGTGTGGCTCAGGCTCTGGGCAGACAGAGGGAAAATCCCATCCTCTGACCAAGCTGGCCGGCTGCCCCTGGGCTCCCAAGCCTTTCCGCAATTTTTTATTTTTACGGCATGGATTTGGGGCAGTCTGGGGAGAACGGGGCCATTGGGAGATCCCGAGCCCTCATACCTGGTGAGGTTTTGGGGCTTTGTGAGCAGGGCACGAACTGCCCGAGCGCCGCAGCTTGCTGGATGTGAGGCAGGCTGCTCGCGGCATCACACTCACGGCTTCATGCCACGAGGTCAGCTCGGCTTTTGGTTGCATCCATGAGGCAGAAAGTCCTAAAAGCCTCAAAACAGCAGAACGGCAGGCAAGGAGCCCCCGCCGCCCACCCACGCCTACCCTTTGGTGGCATTGGCAGTGCTCGTGGCTCTCTTTGCAGGCTTGGCCTGTCCCCATAGACTCCTTGGCACCTCTGCATTATCAAGGGGCCACATCGCACGCGTGGAGCTTAAAATAAGAATGCAGCCTGCTGGCAAGCTCCAGCTGGACCAAAAAAAAACACCCACATGGGTGTTTTTGCAGGCACAGAAGTGGCCCCTGAGCGGATGCCAGGGATGGCGTTGGGGCTCCAGCCTCACCCCTGCATGGAGGAGGGCTGGAGGAGTCCCATCAAACCATCCGTAACAGCAACTCAGTGCAGTCCCTGTATGCTTGCTGGGGGGAGTTACGATCATTTTGTTCTGTGGAGCAGTGGGGACTGAGACGCATGGCAAGGCTCTTCCGAAGGATCCCGGGGGAGCAAGCCTGAGGAGGGGAGCTGCCTCCTCTGGGCATTGCCGTGGGCTGTCCTGCAGGGTCAGGTCAGACGGGTGCCCTGGCTGCTCTGATGACAAGTCCATTAATTTGGGTGTCTCAGCGTCACCCAGACCTTCCTTAGGCAGATGGGCTGTCCCAGCCAGGTCCAGGCTTGTGGCAGAAGCAGGGCTCGCAGCAGCAGTGACGAATTGCTGTTAGCCAGCCGAGCTAGCACCCCACCGGGGTCCGTGAGCCCAGCCTTAACCCAGAGAGGGGCTGGGTAGGAAGGGTGACGGAGAAAATTAAGTAAGGAGAAAAACAGCTCTGACACCGGGGTGCCGCTGGAGGACGGGTTGGCCAACACCCTCTGGTGAAGCAATCGGGGCGCCCAGCGTGCCCCCACCTCTTCTCTCTATCCACTTCCAGAGCCTTTGTGCTCTTGTTTCAAGTTATCCCACTTGAAAACTGGCTGAAGAAATGCTCCTGCAGTAGCGAGGTTTGATGCTCCTGTCTTGTGGCCGCAATGGGATGCTGTGCGGTTGACCCTTGGGACACGGCGTCTGCATCTCAGTGCTGCTTCTTCTCCCTCCATGAAAGGAAAGGAGAGGATGTGGGATGCATTCGGGCTGCCTCCCCCCTGCTCTGCCTTCTTCGTGCAGCCCGTGTGTCCACTCAGAGGCTCACTGGAGAAGATGCTTACACCAGGACATCTGCTAAATGTTGTTTGCTGTTCCCCCTGGCCAGACGGGGCTACTTCACCCCGCAGCATCCACCCAGACGGTGCTCCAGGATCTCCAGCAACTACCGGATTAACAGCATCGCTCCTCTGTTTGCGAAGCCATTATTAGGCTCCCCCTGGGGTGCTGTAAAACCTGGCTGAATTAATCATTAACCGAGGAGCAGCGAGCCTCGCAGAGGCAGCCGTGAGACACCCTCATCAGGCAGGAGGTCTCAGGTTTGGGCCCTGAAGGAGGGGTGGCGGAGGGACGGGGGGCACGGGCTTCAAGTGACCCCTCAGCTCCTCATTTTGGGGTGCCGGGGGTGTTTTGGGTATGCAGATGGGAAGTACCCCCCGCCGCTGTTGGCTGCAGTCTGTGGTTATCTGCTGCCTCAGGAGAGGAACCCCACAAAACGAGGAATTTAAAGTTCCTGGATGTTGCTGATGCTGGGAGCTTGCCTGGCATCTCCCAGCAAACCTTCAGGAGAGCCGGGAGTTTTCCGACCCTCGTTTCCCCTTCCTGCCCAGTTCCATGCAGGAGGAATAAGCAGTATTTCCACAGTAAGAACAGGCAAAAACTTAAAATTTCCGCCTTGCGAGATGTATCTGTCCAACAGCTGCAGGATCTTTGGTCTTGCAGAATTGTCATTCAGTTCAGAAGAAGCCAGGTCCACCCTGAAGGCCACCGGTTTTGTTTGCTGCCCGTGCCAAAGTGGCCAAATCTGCCCGAGAAGAGATGGGTGCGTGCTCGCCGGGCTGCGGATCCAGCTCAAGGAAACGCCGTGATGAAAGCCCGTGGGAGTGAAATGCCTCATGGCTGGGTGAAGCCCAGACCTTCGCAAGGCTGGGTGCAGAGTGTCACCTGTAATTTGAAGGGTTTACCTGCTTTAAATGTCAATAGCTCCTTTGTTGGAGCAATAATAATGTTACCGTTTGCATGTCTCAGTCACACACCCCAAAGTGCTGTGCAGAGGAAGATGAGTAAATTGTGCCCGCTTGCCAGCCGGGAAATCAGGGTACAGAGGTGATGGGAGCCCACGCAGGACTGAAAATAAATCTCAGCCTCCTGTGCTGCTCCTGCCAAGCCCTGCTCTCTGCTCGGAAGCTGTGAGCTCTGCTTTTCTTTTTGTCTTTCATCTAGCTGGGCTGTATTCCCCAGAAACCCAAGCTCTGCTCCAGAGCCCGAGCCAAGCCGGGACCTAAATGCGAGAATTATTTGAATTGCATCCCTCTCTGGGAGGGAGCAGACATCTCCCTGCTGCTGTCACGTCTGGGAGCTCCTCGGACCTGTTTTATTTCTCTCGGGCCCTTTCCACACAGCCCCTTAAGGCTCCAGCCTTTTGCAGCACGTTGCCAGCAAGACCAGGCATTTAGCACAGCCTCTCCCGGCGTTTTATATAGCGCCGATCGCCGATACCCAGGCATTATATATTTCTTTTTGCACAGCCTTTCTGACTCAGTATTTCCTGCCTCCTTGACAATGACTGAGTAAACAGCAAAGCTGCCAGAGGAAGAGCCCTGTGTTTACAGAGCAACAAGCCCAAATGTGTAGTTTTTTGTGTTTTTTTTTTTTTTCCATCAGAAGGTGGTGATGCTTAAATTAACTCTCATTTTTATCCCATGGTAAACTTTTGCCCTCGAGCTCGCTGCTGACACAGCCAGCCGTGCGTCGGTGGGCCCAGCCCTGGGGCAGAGCTATTTGGGACTCGTCTTTAAAAAGTGTGGCAAACCCCCCAGGGATGGGTTTTGGCTGCAGCTGTCGGTGCTGGAGCAAGGGCTTAGGTCCGATGGTCAAAAGGCAGCGCTGCCCCTTGTCCAGCCTGACGCTGCTGCCCACCAGAGAGGAGCACAGGAGGGACTTTTCTCCTCTCCTCAGGTCTTTAGGAGATGCCATGCCTGGGACAAGAAGCAATAGCATTGCATGAGGTGCATCCAGGTGAGGAGAGGGCTTTGACTTGGGTTCAGGAGCGGAAAGCCCCATGTCAACAACTTTTTCTGCATCCCTTGCTGGCAGAAGCTCGGCAGGAGCTTCAGCTCCAGGACTCCTTGCCACGCAAGGCATGTCCGAGGGTGTGCCCATCCTTTCAGTGCATGGGCTTGGGCCACCCCTGGCTACCCCTCATGCTTGGAGGGTCCCAACATTAAGAACGCGCTCAGCATTTTGGGTTGTGCCCAGAACTTGTCCTGAGTCCCTTCACAGGTCTCCTTGGCATCCCCCCACTTGCTCCATGGTTTCCTAATGATCTCTTCTCCCAGACCAGGCGGAGAAGCGAGGCCAGCCCTGCTACCTGGTATAAATACATTTTATTTTAAACTATAGTCGCTGGAGGAAGGTCATCCAGTAAATGCACTCAGCTTATCTACGGGCCGGGGCACCCCCAAATTAGTAGTACAGTTCATGTTTAAAAATACAGCCAAACTGATGAAAGATAATTTGCTCACTGCACTGACTTCACCCCCTAAGCATGGGGCAGGCCAATCCACAGGTTATTTTTGTATAACTCCAGGAGGCATTTCCAGAGCAAATAAAGGTCTCGGGGCAGGGCAGCAGCTCTGCCGTCGGGGTTCAGCCCGTTTCTGAAGGGTTTTGCTCCACTTCAGCTGTGCCGAGGTCTGTGGGTTGGATGTGGCAGCACAGGACGTGGGTTTTATCTCCACTTGTGCAGCCCCATGGCTCTTCCCTTCTCCCACTGCCTTGGTCCAGCTCAGTGGTTTTTAGTGGCTAGCTCCTTGGGGACCTGGTTGAATTGTTCTCCACGGCGTGAGAGCCTTGCTAATGAAACCCAAAACGTTCTCCCTGCGCTTTGCCTGCTGCGGGAGGCTGCCGTCGTCCCCGGCTCTGCCCTGCCGAGGTTTCCATCTCGGATGTTTCAGATTATTCAGCTGCAGAGAGGGTTGAGGCGCTGGCAACGTGGCCGTCGCCGCATTAAATAAAGTTGTTCGGAGGTGACATGTCACTGAAATGCTCGGCGTGCCTCCCTCGGCGGTGGACGGAGCCACGTAAATAACTGGTGGCGAGCAAAGGCGCTCGCACAGCGTGGGGCAGGTGGAGGCTGCCAGGCTGGTGCCCACGGCCGTGGCCTCCAGGAGAGCCCTGGGGAAGGGTTCACAATGAAGAAATGAAAGGGAGGATGTCACAAAAGGGAAATCAAACTGTTTTCTTGGGCTGGGAGCATTCCTGTAGCAGTCACATGGGTATTCGCAAAAGGCGTGGAGCAAAAGTTTGCAGCCTCTGTCGCGGTGGCTTCTAGGGGTGACGAAGGGACTGTCACACACACGGGGAGGTTTTTCCCCTGCCTGTTCCTGCTCATGCACCTGAAGCCCGGTGTGGTTATCCCGAGCAGCTAGGAACTCCCCAGTGTGCACCAGGGATCCCAAAACAGGCGATGCCCAGGCACTTTTTTGGCAGCCCCTGCTGGAGTATGGGCACGGGAGGAGGTCTCAGGGCATCGAGGAAGAGCCTCGGTTTTGGTTTGTTTGTTTTTTTTGGCCATTAAATGCCAATGAAGACTCCAGGATGAGCAATTCAATAACCCTGGGGTGACAACCTGAGCTGGCAAATATCTTTCCCCTGCCACCAGCCTGGGATCTGCTGAGTAACGAAAGGAAGAGCTGCACAAACTCCCCCGGAGAGCCTGAGGAGACCCAGCAGTGTTTGGCTGCAGGTTGATTTCAGTCGCAGACACTGTTGGGCAATTGCCTTATAGAAATGGGTGTAGAGAGGAATTAGTCATCACTGTTTGGTTAATAAGTGGCTCGGGTATTTTACAAGTCTTTTTCCTGCATATGCAAATATTACTATTTTTTTTTGTTCCTTTTGTAGTGAAACGTATAAATAGCTCCTTTCTTGGATCTCCTATGCACCCAGTGGTGTCATGAAAATAATCATCGCACGTTTGCCTGGCTGGTAGCTGCTTTACTTCCCTTTGCTTCAAAAGGAACGGCTCCCGTGTGTCGTCCGGGGCTTGAGAGCGGTCTTTGGTGTGGTGCCTTTATACCTCTGGCTCCGCAGAGTGCAGCTGCAGGTTGGAGCACTGGGAGCAGCAAAGCCTTTGTCTCGGGCAGTAGGAATAAACTGAGATGAAAAAGATACGGGGTAATTTATTTGGTTGCTGGATTTAAGACGTTGTGCAAGCCGTGCTGGGAACACGGGCTGTTGAGAACGAACTTGTCCTGTTCTCTGACTTTCCCCTGCTTAGTGCCTACTGATTTTTAATACCAAGGAAAGGTCACTGTGGAGACAGACAAGCGAGCTCACGTGGGATGTCTTGCAGGAGGCTCCGCAGCATCACTCAGAGCCCAGGGAAGACCTCTCGGCTCCGAGCGCTGCGCACACTGGTGCCATCCCACGTGGTGGTGGTGCCCTCTGGAAAGTCTTTTATTTGCTTTCCTCTGTTCCTCCTTGCTCGTTGCCACACGCTCCCAACACACACGTACCCCTTTTCATGCCCTGCTTTTGGGCAAACCCTTTTTTCCTCCCTGGCTGGAGGACTGGTGGGGGAGGCAGCTGCCTCCTTGCTCGGTCGCTCCCGGTGTGGCTCCATAAATCACGTCATCCTTGTAATCCTTGGTCATGGCAACCATCAGCTCGGGAGCAGGGTGACCTTTTACTATCAGCTCTGTGCTCCCCTAATCTTCTGCTGGGCGGGCAGGCAGCCAGGCTCTGCTGTGAGTCTGTGAGACCCCAGGGAGCAGGCAGAGCATTGGGAAGCCCCCGGCCCGACACCAGCTCGGAGCTGCTGGACCACCAAGCCACCGGCATCTGTCGCATCCCCCAGGCACTGCATTCGAGCCACTTGTGGTCATTTTCATTCCATTTTGGTTGTGCACAGGGCAAAGAGTCCCCAGGTCCATTCAAGGGGAAGGGCCGGGCAGGGGGAGGCCGTGGCACTCACTGCAGAGGCTGGCGTTGTTTCTGCAGTACCTGCTTCTGGTGGCTTGGCCGTGTTGAAATTCCAGCCACTCCGCTGGCGTTGAGTAATCTCCCCGCTGTTACTACAGAGTCAGTCTGTCTGTCTTCTCCCCCCCCACCCTGAGTTTCAATTTCCTCCTAATTCTCCATCTAGACAGCCGTTGCCTCTCCCCTGGCGATGCGGTTTTGCTGATGCAGCCCGTTGTCTCTGTCCCTCTTGCAGAAGGATTTCACCATGCGGGAGGAGCTGCAGCAGCGGGACGTGGAGCGCTGGCTGGGGTTCATCACCTTCCTCTGCGAGGTCTTCGGCACCATGAGGAGCAGCACCGGAGAGCCCTTCCGAGTCCTCGTCTGCCCCATCTATACCTGCCTCAGGGAGGTAATGCCTTCGGAGGTTTTCCCTCTCCACCTTCGGGACAAGCCGTTGAGTTGCAGCGCCCGTGATCCGTAGATGCGTGCTGTGTGATTCCCAGATGTTTGCTTTACCCACACGAACACTTCTCACCCTAAAAGTACCGATGCCTGCAGGGACACTTGGCTCTTCCTGCCCGGTGTGATTCTGTTAAAGAAAAGCAGCTGCTCCAGCACATGCAGGATCCCTTTGTCAAAGGGTTTGCAAAGCCCAGCAGTTGGTATTGCAAACCCAACGTTTAGTTTTGCAAATCCCACCGCTGCAAATCCCGCCAAAGGAGCTAAGAAAGCTTCTTAAAAGCAGGTGAAGCCAACGTCATAGCTGAGACAGACTGAGGGGAGGAAAGAGAGGGAGTAATGACACAGGGGAACACCTAATGCAGCAGAAACCCAGCCCTGCCATCAGGGCTGGGGGCATTTCAGGGCTGGATGAGGTGAGCATAGTTCAAGCTGGGAGCAAAAACCTCGCTGGGGAGAAATGGGAAAGGAAACTCAAATGTTGACATTCAAAAGAGCAGGAGAGGACTTTCCTCCATGCTGTATTAAAGTCGGTTTTGTCTCCTGCTGAGGAGACAAAATGAGGCAGAGGACTTTCTTAGGCGGAAGTCTGTCTCATCGCCCAGGGTTGGAGCTGTGAGCCTCAAATTGTCAGTAGCACTTCTGTCAGGCCATAAATAACTCGCTGCAAAATAAGTTCTCCTCTATACCCTGGGCAAGGAAAGGAGAGGGAGAGGGGAAAAAATTGCCAGTAATGACTTTTTGCATGCATGGAAAGTTTTCCCTGAATGCAAGCACACTATAAACATCTTGCCTTCGTGTAATGCTGTGGGTAGAGTTCACAGACAGTGACTGTAACAGTGAGAAAGTGTCCGGGCATCGTGATGAGGCACACACATCTAGCGGAGGAGGTGGGAGAGGGGTGCTAAGAATAGTGGAACTTCCCCAAAATCTCTGCCCACAGCAGTATGTGTCACGTCATCGGGAAGATCCTGGCGTCTGGCAGAGCCCCCATTCCCCCCCGCTTCCCATCACAGCCGTGACACAGCCCAGCTCTGATTCTGCCAGGATTTTTCCCAACTCCTGTCTGCCCTCGCCGTGCTTTCATGATCTTTCTCGAGGACGCAAATTTCACATACTGGGGATATTTTTTACTGGTTATACCAAGACGCCGTGCATACACTTGGGACCCTGACTCTCGCCATTCCCGTTCGATGGCTCAGGGCTGGCTTTTTGTGCCGACGCTGCTGGTTTTTGCCATTTCAGCTAACCGTGTCACACAGGGCCAGCCCAGAACAGCACCCAGAGGTGCCCTGAGGTGGCTGCCAGCACAACCCAGCTTGGTCTGTCCCCGGCCCATGAGGTCCTGCAGGAGGGACAGGCACCTTCTGTGGGCTGATGCTCTCCTGTGCTGGTGCGCCGGCACACCAGTTGGTATCTTTGGAGCTCAGCAGGCACCTGGGACACGTTCCCTGGTCGGTTTCATGAAGCATGTGCTGGGCTGGTCCTTGTGGCTCGGCCGCTTTGGGACTGGCTACTAGCTGTGGGCATCCCTCAATTGCTTCAGGATGGGTTTGAGAGGTCTAATAGTGCTTTTTGTGTTTTTGTTTTTGTTTTTGTTTTTGTTTTTCCCCTTCCTGCTCATCAGCACACACGTCCCCATGTGCAGCCCCTGATTCCTTCCTCCTCGGTGGCTCCCTCTGCGCTGCTGCAGCTGCACTTAGCTCTCCCTGCCTCCATCCACCCATCCTTTGACGATAAATCATTATCAGAGGCAAGATAACATCTCTGCTTCTGCCTGTCCTTTCAGCTCTTCTTGCTTTTTAGTTTCTCTGTCTCTTTTTTTTTCCCTTTTCCTTTATAGCTCTGGCAGTCTGAGCCAAAGGTCAGCAAGGGAGTGAGCAAGAGGAAGGGGAAAGTTGCCTGACGACTGCAGCAGGAATGCCTCTTCCCTTCCCCCTGCAAAACTTCCTCTCACCAGCTCCTTTCCTTTCTCCCCCCCAGTAAAAGCTTATTAACACCGTGCCCGAGGAGAGGACAGGGCATCCCGTGAGCTGAACCCCCAGGAACCAAAAGTGTTTCATTTTCACCACTGGGAGGTTTGGGGGCAAGAGGAGTGCGGGCAGAGAGGATGGTGTATTCACAGCGGGGGCAAAATTGGGATTTTAGGCAAAGATGGTTTGCCAAGAAAAGTAAGAAGAGGATGCAGCCATAATTTAAAGTGGTTTGAGAGAGCCCAGTGAGCTTGTGTGGTGCTTTGGATCGACGGTGTGTGGGGTTAAAGATGGAGAAGGGGAGTGGGTCTCCCGAGCCCAGCCCACAGGCTGGCATTGCAGGCGGCTGGGGAGTGCCGAAAGGAGAGCCCTTTTTGGGTGAGAACCAGAGGATATTGCAGCCATCAAATCTGGGGAGCCTTTGCAAAGGGTAATAAGGTGTTGAGGTTAAACATAAATAAGAGAAAGAGCTTTCCTCCTGTCCATCCTTCTACGGCCAGGGGAACCAGGAGAGAGCTGGAGGAGGGAGTTGTTCCCGGGGAAGGGCTCTCCCCGGGGCCAGGCTGTGCTGCCCAGGCTCTCCTAACGCAGGAGCAGTGGGGACGTCCTCCAGGACCACATCCTGCCTTGGGTCCATGGTCTGCCTCGATGAAAACGCTTTTAGCATTTTTAGGAAATTGTCCTGACTCCCCCACTTGGTGGCCTGACCAAGAGGGATGTCCCACCGCCGTCTCCCAGCTCTGGTCTAATTCACAAACCCACGCCAAACTTGTCCCTGTAGCCTTTGAGTCGAGATAATAAATAATGCCATTTACCATCTGCTGCTGACTGGATCTGGCCCACGACTGCGTGCTCGGTGGGGTTGGTGCGGGCAGCCCAGCTCGCTGCCCTCCCCGCCTCGTCCCCAAAGGGCAGCGTAAGGAGCCGGGAGGGACGAGTGGTGTCGGGAGGCTTGGCTTCTCCCTCGTCTCCATCCCATCCTCAACGGGATGTTGTTTGGCCTCCGACCCAGGCGGTGCCTCTGGGCCTGGGAGCTGCCACCTTCCTGCCAGCCCCCTGCCAGCAGGAGCAGCTCCCCGCCGAGCTGCTCGGTGCCGAGTGCTGCTTTGGGTGTACTTGTTTATTTTTATGACGCCATCCAGCAGACGGACCTGGCTTTAGATCCAGGTAACCCGAGCAGTTGCCTATGGCAGCGGAGCGAGAAGGTGGAAAAACTGGCCTGCAGGACTTCGAGCTGAGAGGTGCCAGGCGGTGATAGTGCTGGGCTTCCTCGAGGCACCTTGCCAACTGGGGTCCCCCTCCTACCCCATAATAACCCGATCCCGACCCTTCCCCCTGCCCCGGGCTCATTCCCTGCGCAGGACTTGGCATTTTTCCTCGTTGACTCCTCGAGGTTCCTGTCGACTCCTCGCTCCGGCCCACTGAGGTCCCTCGGGGCGGCGGGGCCTCGAGCACGCCGAGTGGTCCCCCTGTCGTGGTGTCACCTGCAGACGTGGCAGGAGTGCGCTGCTCACCTCCTCCGCCACTGATGAGGATGCTCAACGGGGCAGGTCCCGGGGTAAACCCGGTGGCACTCCTCATTGCTGGCCTCCAGGTGGAGTTGGGATGTAACCCCGTGACCACAACCCTCCGAGCCCAACCATCCAGCCAGTCTTTAACTTACCTGGTTGTCCACCCCTAATGTCCTCGCTGGGATAGGGGAATCTGTGGGAGGCAGAGCCAAAACCCTTGCTAAAATCAAGGGAACAGACATCCCTGCTCTTCCCTTATCCATAAATCCGGAGGGTGAGCAAGCTGATGAGGCACATCCACGCCAGTCTCCTTCTTCTCCCTCACGTGCCCAGAAATACCTTTGAAGATGACTTTCTCCATGGTTTTTCCAGGGCCTGAGGTGGGTCTGGTGGGCCCATAAGTGCCTTTCTGCCTTTCTCCCATTGCGTCTTCCCCATCACGGACTTGCCGGGGGTGACAGGGAGCAGCCCTGCTCCGGCACCATCCCGCTCTTGGCACCCGTGGGTGCATCAGACGGGGCTGTCGGGGCAGGTTCAGAGCAGATCCCAGGAAGCAGCTCATCACAGGCAAATTAAACCGCAGAACTAACTGCTTGCGCGGGAGGCTGCGGCTGCAGGACCATCCGGTGGAGGTCCCCCCATCCCGGGGCGCTTATTGCTGCCAGGGCTGGGAGGGCACCCCGGCTCGTGTCACCGCGAGCATCCCTGCTGAGCGGGGGCCCGTGGGCACCCAGCTGCCCCGCGGGCAGTTCTCATTGCCCACCCCGAGGGCTGGAGGCAGCGTCCGGGCGCGGTGAATCAGCGGGGAGCAGAGCGGGCAGGCTGGCGGCGGGCAGGACAGTTGTTCCTCTGCAGGAGCGTCTCCTGCCTCCAGTCTGGTTGGCAGAGACGGGCCCGTTTCAGCATCGTTCAAAACCCTGGCACGGCCCCATCGCTTCCCTGCCTTGGTACGCGCTGCTAACTGAAAGCCTCGGGGTGGTGGTGCAGGGAGGATAAATACTCCCTGTCTAATTGCCTTTCCCCCACGACTGAGTCTGCGGTGCAGCATGCAGACTGGTATCCACTCCCCTCCCTTCTCTCAGTGCCTGTTATCTCCTGGGGCCATGCTGTGTAATTTAGAAAAATATTCTAACACGGTAATTAACGTCTGAACTTCAAGAGGGCACTGCCTTTTCACTGTCTCCTTCAGAGGAAGAGAGAGGAAAAACCTTCCCGACTGCAGCCAGACGAGCTGGAGGCTGGTGCTGTTTGGGAAAGAAAATTGTATCTTTTAACATGGAGGTTTTTTTTTTTTTATTTTAATCATTCTCACTTCTTAAAAAGCATCAAGCTTTTGAGTCGAAAAAGGGTCTTTGACAGTATAATAAGATGCTAGGATTTTGAGATTACGCTCCCAGTCAGGGATCGAGACAGGATCTGCCTCTATCATACACCACGAAGGGCAGATCCTGACCCTGTGCCACCCTGCTGCCCAGGCAGCTCCACGTGGCCTGACCAGAGAAAATAAAATAAATCCTGGCGGAGGAGGAACTGGGAGTGGGGATAAAGGAGGAAATCAATGTTCAGTCATTACCCCTAAAAAGCTGTGCCGGTCGTTGAGCTGAGCCCCAAGAGGAGACACCTTGCTGGACCTTGTCCCCACGCAGTGCCCACCCTGCTGTCCCCTCAGACCATGGGGACAAACGCCTTTTAGGCATGATGAAAATCATATTTTTTTTTCCAGTTTATGCTCCCTCACTTTGGCCAGAGGCAAGCCAGAGGTGGGCATCTTGTGAAACATCTCACCTCAAGGACAGGTGCTGCTTGAGAAGGGACGGGGACACCAAACTGACAAGGTCTTTGTGATGCCGTGGAGCCCTGCTGCTCAGCTCAGTGTTTTGAGCACAGAAACCTGTTTTCTTAGAAAGCTACGGGGCTTGTTTGTCCCTAGACGGTGAGCATGAAAACCACAGTGGCATATTTTAAACAAGGAAGGGCTCTCGTGCCAGAGATACAATTTCCAAGGAGAGAATGTGCTCCCAAACACATAGCCTGGGCTTTTCCCTCCTCGATGTAGCCTTCCATCACAGTTACTCTGACTTGCACTGGTTTGGAGCAGCTTTGCAGGCAGAGCTGCATTTAGGGCAGAGCTGAGGCCACCGAGGATGGCCAGGGCCACCAGTGTCCCCTCGCCCCACAGGGGAGGTGTGGAAGCATCCTCATTTCTCGGGGACCCACGGAGAAGGCAGAGGAAGCGGTTGCGTCGGAGAAGGAACAGAGCTAGATACCATCTCACCGGATGGTCCCTCCTCCTCGCGTGGCTTTGTTTCTGTCTTTCGCCCTCCGTACCCGGCATTGTTAGCTGCCGAGGCTCTTCCAGCTGGATGTAAACACAACTATTTGCGTCCGCCGCCATGCGCTCTCAGAAGAGCCAGGAAAGCGCAGAGCGTCCGGCGGGCAAGGGTGGAGCCCTCTGCAATCAAGCGCGATGGTCTCGCCGCTGTTTCTTTCCATGTTTTGTGTTCCCCCGGACCCTTGGGATGAGATCACATCCTCTGCTCCCAGGGTTATTATGTCTTCAGACAGGCAGGATGAAGCCGGCTGTCTGGGTGGCTCGGTGTCCCGCGCGTGCAGGCTGGGTGGCTCTGTCCACGCGCGCCTCGGGGTCCCGCTCGCACAGCCCCGGTGGTCCTGCAGTGAGGGCCCCCACCTCCAGCCTGGGTGCCTAATGGGAGCCACCGGACTGCCCCGGCTGGCTTGGTGAGTGACCAGATTTTCTTCGTCATTGTCTCCAGTAATTGCCTTTTAATGGTTTCCATCTTCGTAGGAATCCCTTCTGCTGTTCCAGATCCAGGGAGCGAGAGTCATGTTTCATGGTTCCCCTTGTCTGCAGTGGAAAGGAGTAGGAGGAGTTTCCCACGGCTGGGTACAGGGTTTTGTTCCTCTGGCCTTAATTCAATTTGCTGTTAAGTATCTCTTGTTTGAGTTCCTCAGGAACCCGACAAGGAGGATAACCAACATTTTGGTTTACTTGATGCAATAAACAAACTAATCTCTTCTTACCATCCTCCCAGGGAGTTCTGGTTGGGTAATAGGAGAACACAAGTCTCCTCCTCAGCTAAAAGCAGCACGTCGCTGTAAGACAAGTAGGTGCCACCAAGCCAATTCCTTCAAGTTGTCCCAAATCATTAGGGAAAAGCCTCCCGTGGACACGGCAGCCATGCCAGCATGAGCAGGTCCCTGTGGGGCCAGCAGTGCCCCGTGCTGGTGGCCTCTTCCTAACAGAGCAAGTGTGAATTGCATCTTCTCTAAGGGGCTGAGACCCGGCTGTCCCTGTCAGGGAGTTGGGAAGAGGAACCTCTAGATGAGATGCAAGGGCTGGTGGCACCTTGTGCACCTTCAGGGGGCTTGAAACCTACACTGCATGTGTGGAGAGGAGGACCAGAAGGACATGTGGAGAGAAGGAGCACTTCCAGTGGACAGCTCAAAGCTAGGTGGCAAAGAGTTGGGTGAGATGTGTCTCGTGAGCTGGGGTTATCCCGCTATCCCTCCCCACGGATGGTGTGGACATGGTGAGCTTGAGCTACAGCAGGGTGGACACAGCCTGGCCTGCTGAGGTGAGCCCCAGGACCTGCTACCTGTCTTCACGCAGACCTCGCCAAAACAAGCCCGGAGGCCACAAGCTGAGCTTTTAGGGTGGCTGTTCTTGTTTTCTCGAGTCACGTTCAGCCTCTGCTGCTGTTCAGAGTGCAGTGGGGCTGGGCAAAAAGGCAGTGTGCCTTCTGCATCCCCCCCATCAGCTCCATAAGGGAAGGGTTCCCCAAACACACTTCACGTTTGGGTAACCTCAGCATCAAATGGCTCAGCAGAGAAGATGCTGCTTGTGAGAGTGGCCTTCAAAAGGTCTTCTCTTTCCAAGCGCTCACTTGTTTTTTCACCAGATTCTGGACTCGCCTGACATGCCTAGCTCAGGATATGCCCTGCATGGCATTTGGTGCCCCATAGATTGTCACTGGCACAGTTTGTTGGTGGGTGCAGGATCAGCCCAGCTGACACTCTGATGACCAGGATCGGGGAACTGATACTTCTGATGGGAGCAGATTGTAGGAATCCTGAAACTGGCCTTGCTGGTAGAGTGTTAGTAATTACTCATCCCCCACACCCTCATTTGTGCTCTGCATTTTCCCTAGTCTTGGCTGTTTTCACCACCCCGCGCCTAGTGACAATAAGAAAGCCGGAGCTGTAGCAATCTCCTTCAGCTCCGCGAGCTGCGTGGCTCTCCCTATGCAAAGCAGCAGAGGAGGCACATGGATCTTATCGCAGGCATCTTCCTTAAGGACTTGCGACAGTAGGTCGATAAGGGGCCCCTGGAAAAGCAGCAAATTGCTATTGATGTCTTTCTGCGGAGAGCCTGGGAAGTGCAGCCCCTAATTTGCGGGAGGCTTTCGCTGCCAGCAGGATCCATCCAGCAGGACGTGGGCCTTCCAGGAGGGGGCTGCCAGACCTTGACCCGTATCCCACCGGTGCCGTGAGGCCCCAGCAGCTGCTACGGGCAGAGCACATATCTGCACCGTGCTGGTCCTGCTGTGGTCACTGCTTCCCAGGAGATGTCTCCTCCACCATCTCGCCTCTCTCCGAGAAGCCCCAGCCATCCCGCGGCTCTGGGTGAATATTTCGGGGGGTGGGAAGGTTCTCGGTGCTTTCACACCGGAGTCATCGCCGCAGCCCCACGGAACACCGCACGCTAAGAGGCACTGGGCGGCAAGCGTTGTGCAAGCGCTGTCGCATCCCGTAATTAGCGCCGTGCCTCGCAGGAGGAACGGTGCTGCAGCTGCGGGGGACAGCGTGCGCGTCCGGCTGCTCCCACTGCCCTTCCCGGTGGGGAGAGCTGCAGAGCACGAACAGCCTGCGTGGTTTGGTGATAAGCAGGGGCTGCAAGGCAGGTTCTCCGTCCTGCTCGTGGCGTGGGAGTGCCACGGAAGCGCTTCAGCCTCTCCATGGCCCCGTCTGCCTCTGGAGAAAGTGGGTAATGAACCCAAATAATCGCGGTATGTGTAAGTGGGGAGCGTGGCTTGCTCCTGGTGGTCTGCACCGACTGCGTGCGAGTCCATTGCTGTGCGGGGGGAGCCAACCAGTCCTCTGTGCTGAAGCCCAGCCGCAGTTTTGGAGGCTCTTTGCCCCCTCGAGCACTGTTGCATGCCCATCCCATGGGACGTCCCTTCGCAAAGACTCATTTCCCTTGGGAGCAGAGGGGAGGAAGGAACTGGGGGAAGAACACCCCGTGCAATCCCCGCTACCCCTCGCACTCCCAGGAACAGCCCCTCAGGTTTATTTTCACAAAGACATTTAGCACCTATCGCCCAGCGGGACGCAGAAATTCGGGAGCGGGAGCCCTCCCTCCGCAGAGATGTCTGCAAAGCTGTTAGTCCGGCACCAGCAACAAAAGTGAGAAGCCTTTCGCAACCGAGGCTGGGTATTATATGACCGGCCGGGCAGATTCTGGCATGCAGCCTCCGCTCTTAGGAAATCGAGCAGACTCTTTGTCTGCTTTCCAGCAGGAACTGCTTCTTTCGCTCGCCCGATACGGGGAACCGGCTGGAGAGCAAAGGGAAGCCTTCTCGCAGCCAGCCCGAGCCTCGGGGGGATGATTACAGGCTGAGCCCAGCGGTGTGAGCAGCGCTCACCTGTGCTGCCTCTGCCTCGCGCTCCTTCCCCAGCTCCCTCGCCCGCGCTGGGAAGCCAGGGCAAAAGATTGCCAAAGATTTGTTAGGCCAGAGGTTGGACGAGGTGATCTTGGAGGTCCCTTCCAACCTGGACGGTTCCGTGTTTCTGTGAAAGGTGTGGGAACCTGCTGGAGAGAGACCTGGTGGGGCGCGGGCACATCTCCGCAGCAGGGAGGAGCGGCTATAAATACGTAAATAAATAATAATTCCGATGTGGCAGCGCTAAGCTAATAGGTGCCGCCTGTTTACGGTGAGGTATTTTAAGTAAATATAAATCAGGTTATGATTGTAGGGTTTTGACCATGCGCAAGCCACGGCTGCGGGGCTGTGGTGTCCCCGGTAGCTGAGGAGTGCCCGTCCTGGCACAGCCCGGCCGCTGTGACCTGGCTGTCCCAGGGACATCCCAAAGTGACATCTGGCTGCAGTCTCCTTTCAGCCACAGGTAGATAAGGCAAATATCCCCCTTAGCCAAACCGCTGCGCATCGGACGGTCTTTGACACACGACCACTTTTTGAAGCAGGCAAGCGTGTCCCAGCCCCGTGGCTGGGAAGCTGGGGCAAGGAAAGCTCAAGGGAAGCTGCAGCTTCTCCTGGCCACATCCCACCAGGGCAGATCAGGGCCGCCCGAGGAGAACACGGCAGAGGAAGGACGGGAATCAGGCCTCCATGGGACCTTCCTAATTGCCTCAGCAGTCAGAAAATCTTCCCCTCATTTGCAGACTGGGTATGTCTGCATGAAGCCATGGGAGGAGGGCGTCAGTTTCTGCAGTCATCTTCCTGTTAGCTTGCTTTACCTCCACATTTCTTGCTTTAATTTCCATGCTATGTGCTTCACTATGTGATCAGTGACTGAGTCCCAAATAGGATTCTCATCAAAGTTTGTAATTTATTACATTTCACAACTAACAAGTACCAAACATAGGAGAGATGAGTGTACGTTAACTTGCAGCCCTGCTCCATTCCACGCTCACAAGCCAGTCTCCATTAAACACCCCAGGAGCGTGTTTCTGGGCTACTGCCTGTTTATATTTGTCCCTGATCAATATATATATATATTTTGTTGGGTTTAAAGTCATCTCATGTTTTTTTGCAAAGAACCTGTGAACTATTTGTGAGAACCTATCTCGGAGCATACAGCTTGGGCTTAACTAACTTTTTCCAAACAACTCAGCAGGAAGATAAACTTGGGGGAACTGCTGCCTGTATTCAGAGCCCTGGCTGGACTTTTGGCTAACGCGGGATAAAACCGACGGGGCCACACGCTCGGGCAGATGCCGTAAACATCGGCTTCAAAGCAAACAAACTGCTGCCTGCGGAAAGCAGAAGAGAGTGAAGACAAAACTTTGAGACCGATGTGAATTCCTCGAATTACCTCTTTTTTTCCTAGCTTTTTCCAGCGGTTGTGGGCCTGTAAACAAAATGTCATTTATTTGTAAAGGAAGGGAAAGAGGAAAAAATGAGTGGGAAGGAGAGACGACTAAGGCTGAGCAGCAGAGCTGCAGTGTTAACCCAGAAGTGTGACTTTGGAGCAAACCCCGTTACACTGAGCCGTGTTGTGCATGGGCAGCTGTGATTAGTCCAGCTGCTTCTCCCAAGTATGCCTGATGAATTTCAGACACCAGTGAAGTCAGTTTTCCCAATTTTTCTCCATTTTCTCCACGTTTAGTGCATGCCACCACCTGTGATTTGTCAGCCACCTCGCGATAGCGCGTTGTTCACAACGCCCCGGGTCCCCGCATCGGCCAGCTGAGGATCTCAGCTCTCATCTGCTTGGAAAGCAACCCAAACAACTGTGCTTTATCTCCTGTGGCGTGAGCAGAGAGCCTGAAACGGCGTCTGTGTGTGCACGACAAAGTGAGGATGACAACGAAGAAACGTGCTAGCAAAAATATAAGCAGTTTTGCACCAGGTTTGCTCATGGCCCCTGGTTTCATGGGGTCGGACAGGCTGAGCTCCTGCGCTTTGCTGTTGCCAGGGGGACACAGCCCCCTCAGCGCAGGTCTGAAACAGGAGGGGAGAGCGAGGTAGCAGCCCCCTGGAAGATGTCATCACCCAGCAAGGAACTGGTAGGCTGGGAGCTGCACAGGCATCTTCCCTCATCCCACACCGTCATGGTCTGACCTTACGGCACCGTTTGGGCTTTATCTTGAAAGCTGTCTGTGTCTACAAGCTAGTGTTTGCAATGCAAAGCTCACAGAGAGCAGAGCAGGGCCTGGAGCTGGTTCCTGATGTGAGGAAGCAGCTGAAAACGTAGGCAATAAAATGCCAAAATGTGGATGGAGATCCTCCCTCACTGCTTTGAGACCTCAGACGGGGGATGAGATGGTGAGAAGGGACCAGGGAAAATCCCGTGCTCTCAGCCAGCAGCATTGCTCCAGCAGAAAAATTTACACCTGAGACACCACAGTTTTAATTACAACGTATTAATTACAACGCCGGACGTTCGCACTCTGCCATCGGGTGATTTCGTGGCTGTTGGGAGACTGTCCCAGCCAGACCGGGAGGCTCGGCCGTGGGCGGGCAGCCCTTGGGCAGGAGCCCAGTGCAGCCCTGCCCTCCCACAGGGCTGCCCTGCTGCCTGGGTACGGTCATCCCAGGGCTGTGTTTCCTGGCCATGTACGTGGAACGAGTGCATTTTCTCATTGCCTGCTGGGGGGATAAAAAAGAAGCATTGTTAAACTAATGGAAATGTCTCCTGAAAGCTGTTAATCTAAAAGATCCAGCGGGAGGAGGAGGTCATGCATTTCCACTCACCCCCTCTCTCCTCTCTCTTGCAGTTGTTGCAATCTCAGGACGTGAAGGAGGACGCCGTGCTTTGCTGCTCCATGGAGGTAGGGAAGTCCTGATGCCACCGGCCCCTCCTCGTTGCTCTGCCCCTTCTGTCCCTGTGCACGTCCCCAAGCCCAGAGCCACGTCACCCAGCCGCATTACACCCAAATGCAGCACCATGGGATAAGAGGGGAGGCTCTGTCACTGTGCATCCAATGCCTGTGAATGGATGCAACCAAATTTGCTCGCCGGGGTCCCACCACAAAAATAACTCCTATCATCTTGATTCCTTTGAATCTCGTCCAGATTCCATCAGATCTCACCCTGCGGTATTTTTAAGCACAAAACCACCTGTATTGGAGCAAAGGCTCCATCATGCTGCCTTTGCTCGTGCAGTGGCGGTGGCTCCCGCAGAGAGGCTTGGTGTGCTCAGAAAGAGCTTTGCAGAGAAACGATGGCACAAATATAGCATGAGTGGAATTGCGAAGTTTCATTAGCTTCACTTTTTGGAAGTGATTGGCCTGTGGGGACTGATGCTTGCCTTGCAGAGAGAGGTTGAAGTAGGCTGCAAAATTGCAGCTGGATGGTTGAAATTCAGCAAAGCGGCAGGCGGCTGAAGAGGAGAGTTTACATTTCTAAGGTCAGGACTTCTGAGAACTCTCCGTCAAATCCCTGATGCCTTGCAAGCCTCAGGTGATGGAGGCCTCGTGCTCTCCGCTCTGAGGTGGGGTTTTCTGGGGCTTACTCTGCTTTAAAAGCACTTGGCCGTCCTCAGAGAAGAGTAGAGATGGGTGGAACTGCAGACCCAGGCACTGTGCAAAGGGCAGGCAGGATTTGTTATGCATGCAGGAGAGCCCTGCTTAGTCAGATTAATGGCTGGGAGTCACTGACAGCTGTGAATCAGCGCGTAAATGAGGGAGCAGGTAAAAGGCAGGGATACCACATCACAGCGCGCACTTTGTTTTGACAATAGCTTGATTTTTAGGTGGGATTTTTCAAAAGCACCCGGTGCTGCCGCCTTTGAAGTCAGTGGGAGCTGAACCACTCACTCCTACAGCAGCCCGGCACAAGCGCTTTCGAAATCCTTGCCCTTAGCGCGCGGCTCTGGGCAGCATCGCAGAGCTCACCAGCAGCAGCAGCTCAGGCCAGGGGAAAGCTGGGGGAGCATGAAATGTGGGTGAAAAAAAAGAGCAGGCTGCGTATTGCTTATTTTTGGAGGACAGCCCTACTATATAGATACTGCCTCGCTGCTGCTGGAGTCGGCTCGGTGCATGCCCGCAAGCTGTGACGCGGCAGCACCTGCAGCTGGCGTCCCGCTGCCCTCCTGCCCGCATCACACTTTGAGCGGCGCCGAGCAGCTTTCCTCCCCTCCTGGCTGCCCGGGAGGATCCCCTCCACCCTCACCCCCCCCCCCGAAACACAACGGCAGCACAAGCCGTGGCGGCGTCTCGCGCTTTAACGTGCCGCCTGTGACCCCTCTGTCCCGACAGCTGCAGAGCACCGGGCGGCTGCTGGAGGAGCAGCTGCCCGAGATGATGACGGAGCTGCTGGCCATCGCCCGCGACAAGATGCTGTGCCCCTCCGAGTCCATGCTGACGCGGTCCCTCCTGCTGGAGGTCATCGAGCTGCACGCCAACAACTGGAACCCGCTGACGCCCACCATCACGCAGTACTACAACAAGACAATCCAGAAACTGACAGCCTGAGGGGCAGGGCAGGGAGGGGTGGGAAGGGGCGAGAAGGAGACATGCACCTTAGCGGGATCCGGCTCTCGCGGCCCGGCGAGCGCCTTTCTGATTTAAATACCCAAGCAGACAAACCCCAGCATGCTCGAGAATACGTTCGTGGGGTGGGGAGGGAGAAGCATGTTTCTTTTCAGCTGTGTCGCCAAGTGCCACCCCTCTTCCCTGCCGTGTTTTTGTTTTAGGGTTTCTTTTATGAAATCATTGCTCCAGCAGCAGTGCATCCCGCCGGGTTATTGTTTGGCTTTAGAAAGAAGACGGCGAGTTGGAAAAGCGAGCCCGAGTGGGGGCTAGTATTGTTTTCACACCGTCCTCCCGGCTTGCCCTGGCCAACTGGCAGGAGACAGCACGCAGCAGATGTCCCGGGAGGACAAAGCACGACACACACTACACCAGACGCTCGTAATTGACGGCTTTTGTCAAGCGGAGCTTTCGTTATTTTCCCCCCCCTCCTCTTGTCTTCGACTTTCTGCTCCCCCACCTCCCCTCCGTCTACTCGCCGCCCCTTCGGACGCCGACCGGCGAGCAGGATGGCTTTCTTATTTGCACTGGGTTTTGTTTTTCTTGGTCATTTGTATTTTATTCTATTTTATTTTATTTTATTTTATTGTGAACGGACAATTGCGATCAGTGCGGAGACGTGGAAGTGACGCCTTCCTTCCTGCGAGCTCACAAATGGTTTACGCGAAGATGCTGAAGTAGGAGGAGGATTTTTAAGGAGCCCAAAAGCCACTGTAGAAGTAACATAGCCACAGTTGTCTTGCCAGTAACCTCGCAGATTAACTGAAAAACCTGTGCCCTGAGCTGGGAGCTCCGAGAAACGCGGGATGCTGCGGCTGCTTGCTCTGGCTGGCGAAGCCGCCGCATCCCCCATCCACTAAACTATAACCCACTTATTTTTTTTGTAATTTTTTTGTTTCCGTTGAAAGAGTGCTTTATTGTAATTACTGTCATGGTTGTAATAATACGTTTAAAACCAGGCCCATTGTAGCTGGGCCTAGTAATGTACAGGGCAATGGAGAAATGAAGACTTGATGTTCTTCCTGGGAAGCCAGTAGAGAGAAGACAAAAAGTGCATGGCAAAAAAAAAAAAAAAAAGGGGAAAAAAAGAAGAGGAAAACGATGAAAAGCCAAAAATACAGGTTTTGAGCCTGGCTTCTAACTGGCTGCATTTCCTATCCAGTATTTGTAGGTGTGCATTGTACAGGGGCAGCTGTGTGCCCTGGCTGGTGTAAGTGGTGCCGTGTCCCCGAGCGCAGGGTGGCGTGTCCGCAGGGAGCAGGGCGAGGCGGGGAGCGGGGGGACCCCGCTTTGCTGTGTGCTGGGTGGCTGGGATGGTGCTGGGGAGGCGGGAGAGAGGGGAGGCGGGGAGATGGGGAGGTGGGAGATATGGGGAGGTGGGAGAGATGGGGAGATGGGGAGATGGGGAGATGGGAAGATGATGGTGGATCTGGGGAGGCGTTCGCCCAGTGGAGATGGAAGTGCCCCGAGCGTGGATGGCAAGTGAACGGCGACCAGCAGACATCAGGACTCGGTGTTTCCTTATTTGCTTCTCTGCCAATGATGTCCACACGAAATCCCTGCCAGTGCTCATTTTGGTGAGGAGGGAGAGGAGCAGAGGAGGCCCCGACCCCATGTTGCCATCCCGATCTCGGGTGCCTTAGGGAGCTGCCGGCCTGCGTGCGAGGGGCAGGAGGCTTCCCCATGCATGTGTGCAGGAGCTGAGCGTCCTGGCTGTGTGGTTTGGCACAACTTGAACTTTTCATGAGGGTGTCTGCAGGCACATTTTCCAATCCACACGTGCAGCACGAGGAAAGGAGCTGGAAAGAGGAGCTTCAGCAGCCCAACTCTGCACAGACCGACCTGGGCTGGGGATGAAGGCCCGGCAGCCGTGTCAGCACTGCCACAGAAGAGCAGAGAGGCCGGGAGGTGTAAGCACAAAGCTGCACCGCATCAGGCCCGTCGGTGTCCCTGCTGAGGGCCGTGCCCTTGCTCTCAGCCTTCCCAGCCCCACGGGGAGCGGAGGTGTGAACGTCGGTGGGAGCCCAGAAAGTCGCCGCCAGCAGCCCCGGAGCAGCCGCAGCCTCAGCCAAGAGGCGTGTGGGGAGCAGAGGGGGAGCGAGGGCTTAAATTGAGCAAACGGAGTGAAATTACCCGTGGTGAGGACAATTTGTCAAGGGGCCTTTAGTGTCGTGACAGCCTCCGACGTGCGAGCTGCACGCGGTCGATCGGCGTAAATTAGGCCCCGCCGGTCGGAAGCATTAATGAGGTAGCCGGGGCTAGGGAGGTGCTGCTGCTCTTTTAGGCTTTGGGAAGAAGAAAGCTTTGTTGGTTTTTTTGTTTGAAGACCAGAAGAGCCTCCCTGCTTCCCGCTCCACATCCCCTGGGGCCTGTTCTCTGAACGTAGCAAAAGAAGAAAAGATAAGAAAAACAGAAAAGCACGGAGGAGCTTCGGCCCACGGCTTTGCCCTCCAACGCTGGGATTTCTCCCGTGGAAGAGTTTTCCTGTGAAATCTGTCCTTTTTCATGTCTGTCGTCTGTCTCCACCGTTCGGGTCCGTTCATCCAGCCACTCACCGCTTGGTCACTACGTCAGTCACTCTGTTGGTGCGTGAGGATCTAGATGTTGACCAAAAAAGTATTTTTTTTCCCCCGGAATTACGTGCTGCCGCTGGCATCCCTGCAGTCCCTCAGTGGGAAGCCCGCATGTTGGGAAGGGAAGATGCCACCGACGAGGCGATGCAGAGATGGGGGCAGCAGTGCGTTTTGGGTTCAAAACACCCTCCTTTGGCCAAATCTGTGTCAGGCCAAACCTGGGGCCGGCGCAAGGACGTGGTGATGCCCGGAGCCGCCGGCTCTGCTCCCCACGGAGCTCCCAGCACCCGGTCCCCTCCTTCCCAGCCAAATCACTGCCAAACTGGAGGCTTTGGCTGCCCGCAAAGCAGCCTCCTTGGTTTCCCCATGAGGGATTTGACCCCCTCTTGTATGGAGAAGTCTCCTTTGTACGGAGGTGAAATGAAAATGGGGGAAAAAAGGCAAAGTAAGTGATTTGCCTGGTTCCCCTCTTCCCCCGAAGGAGATTAATTAGTATCTATTCTTGGCATGATTGATGGCTTTGAAGGAAAACTTGTCAGAATAGCTTATGATTTATTTTCCTGCTTATTTTTACAACATCCCTCACTTGGAAGCCTCTCAAAATCTGAAATACGATTTTTATTTCCCTGCTGGGTATTTTATGGCTTTACACAAATTTTGCTCTTCTTGGTGTTAGCTGTTAGCCAGTCCCGGTGATACTTGCAGTATTTTTCAGGAGAAACGACTCTAAGGGTTGCAAAGTCCTGTTGATGGCCAACGGGGCTGTGGTGTCCTGCAGAACGTGGATTTAATGCTAGCAATTCATTTTTTAATGTATTTATTTGCATTTGAAAAAGCAACATTTTTAATTTAATAATGTTTGTTAAAATAATTGCTTAAAAAAAAAAAAAAAAAAAAAAAAAAAAAAAGACAGGTTTTGGGGAGAATAAAGACTAGATCTTCATACTAGAGAAAACAAAAACTCATTGTTTTCAGCATTTCAGAGACTGTTAAAACAAGGGAGCTGATAACTCTTTGTGGCAATCCAGTCTTGTTTATAGAACATCCAAACCCACTGTATGCTATCAAACGCATCATCTGAGTAATAAATGTTTAAAGCTTGACGTTTCCCCATCTCTTTGTCGGTACATGCGATCAGTTTTGGTGGTCTGGGGGTACTTGTGCTTAGCTTGGAACAAAGGATGGAGGGGGGAAAAAAACTTTTGCAGTGTCTGCTTCAAAACTGAGCCCCCGGGTCTGATCCTGCGGCTCCGTTTGGCGACTCAGCACCTCTCAGCAGCAGGGATGGGACCGACCCCGCAGTGCGTCGTGGCTCGGAGCAGACCGCTCCAGCTCTTACTCGATGCAACCTGCTAAGAAAAAAAAAAAAAAAATATATATATATATATATATATATAAAAACCTGCGGTTTTCCTAAGCAGTATCCCCTAGAAAACCCGTCTCAGCCTAGCCGGAGTCAATTAGAGAGGGTTTTCAGCTAATTGAAATGCGTGTGTTCGCCCAGGAAGCCGCAGGTCACTCGAGGTGAGTGGTTTGTGTCATCGGGCTCCCAGGCTACGGCCAGAAAATTGCAGGTGCTCCAGTTACTGCTGCTGGAGAAGCCTGCTGTCTCTTGCGAAACGCCCTACGTGACCGTGCGTGTGTGCTCGCAGCTCGCTGCCGCACGGCCGGGCTGCAGAATAAATAGAGGAGCGGGTGGGAGGAGGTGGGTCCTGCCGCTGGCCGGGGCTCGTCTCCTGTGCCGGCACGTCTGCAGCAGCACGGTCCCTCGGCAGGAGCACAGCTGGCAAAAAACAATAATAATAATAATTTTTGTTGTTGTTTTCCCATCCACAGGTGTAAAGTGAAGTTGAGTTGAGCGTGCTCATGGGGAAGGTGATGCAAAGCTTGCTTGGCCCTTCTGTGTTGGGTTTTTCTGAGGGTGGTGCAAGGGTAAAGCAATGACCTGGTCCGTGCTCACTGCCTCTGCAGCATCCCGACCAACTCCAGCTCAGGGCAGCCAAGCCAAAAGCAGGGCCAGGCCCTGGGCTGCCAGGATGTCCTTGGTTAGACAAGAGCGTGCAGCAAACAGGAGGCCTGGGAGCAGACTGGTGGTCATTGCTGCGGGTCTGAAGCTTTTGAGATGCAGGAATATTTCTGTGAATTCCTCGCGGCTGCCAAAAACCCAGGCAGCAGCAAATAAAGAAACCCCATGATTCACAGCAAGTCTGCTTTGCTTTCCTAAAGCATGGCAAACCTGCAAATAACAGGGATGTTTTCGTCTTCCAGCAGCTCTACTTCTGATACTGAGTAATGAGTGGAGATTTTAAATGCTCGGGCTAGTGGCAAAATGGATAACAAAGATAAATCCCATCTAAGTGACAAAGCGAGTTCACACTTAACATAATGGCGTTGCTGCCGTGTTTGTGAGCCGAAATGTAGCTTAAATGATTATTGCTTTGGCAAAAGTAAAAACAGGCCATTAGCCGGCAGGGTGGGACGGCCGCGGTCGCTGCCTTTGTAATTAAACCCTTCTCCGGGGCTGCGTTTGTTAGCAGCTTGCTTCAGCTTCGGTGACAGAGCCAGAGCTGCGACCAGCACTTTTTGTGTCGGAATCGGGGCGCATGGAGCATCCGCGCTGCAGCAGGGCTCACATCTACTGAGCCCGGCCATGCCAGCCTTGTCTAAAAGCCTGCAGAAAACAGGGTTTTGTTGAGGGCTTTGGGCCCGCGCAGGCACCACGTCTGCATGTGTGGCCATCCCTGTGCATGGTGCCAGGGCATCCCGACACAGCCACGTGCACGGGTGTGCAACCTCACCCGGGGTGCAGGCACTCAGAGCCTTGCAAAAGTCACCCTGACTGGTGGGGGGCAGTTTGGGGCAGCTTTCTGGTGTTTTTTGGGAATTTGGGCACTAGCAGTGTTTTTGCCGTGTATGAAGGAAGGACCACGCTCTTAGGGCTTAGGGTGCAACAAAAAGAACAAGGGTGCAACAGTAACGCACAGCACAAGGCTAGGTGGCCTCTTCCTTTTGCACCCTATGCTGTTGCTCACAGATTACAGAGCCAGAGACTCATGTGGCTACCTAAATGTGACAACTGAGCCAGGCTTCGTGTCTACCCCATCCCACAGGACTTTGAATTAATGCCTGGAGCTTAACTTCTGAACAAAGTAAATAAATATCCCATCCCAGGGATGTGATTTAACGATTCAAACATTTTTGGAGATGCAAACGGCTCCCGGAGAGCTGCGCTGGTTGTCCTCGCAGCTGAGCACGAGCACGGGGGCAGGGTCTCGGCGGGTTGCGTGCTGAGCTGGGGCCTCGCAGAGCGCCGGGTGAGGGCCGGCTCGCTGCTCAGCACCGCTCACAGCCCTGCCACAGCGCTCATGGGGAAAAAATGCACAGTCCCTCTCAAGAGGAAAGCCGAGATTTCCAAATTCCGTTCTGTCCTGAATCGTCCGAGTTTTTCACCAAACAAAGCGCTTCGTTTCAATGTATGTTATGTTGCTGTAGCAATAACATTTAAACAAAGTGTTTTCACTTTATTAGCACAGACCTTTTCAATAACTTCCCATCCAGCGTTCCCGGGAAATGTTTCTGCTCCGTGAAAGGGGTGCCGGGAGCACGGCCTGATCCCGACCGGCACTCCCTGCCCCTGCCTCGATAACATCCCCCGAATCCTCCCCCGCAGGAGGGACACCCGCTGTCCGTCCATGCCCAGAGGTTACCCAAGATCAGCGAGAAGAGCACCCTGCCAGCGCAGACTGCACTTCTGAAATCGCCTTTTTTTCTTTTTTTTTTTCTTTTTTTTTCTTTTTTTTTCTGAGGTTTGTAGATTTTGAGCTCAAAAAAGCGAGCCTGCAGGAGCCCCATTTCGGTAAGGCAGAGGTTGTAGGTGGGGGGGTAGGGGGCAGAGAGGATTAAAGGTGTGTCGGGAGATGGGTTACAAAAACCTGTCTGCTGGTAATTACATGTGTTGTGTTATGAAAAACTGGTTTGAGGGCAAATGCTCTAAAATACTGCTCTGGGGAGAGAAAGACAGCAAAGGTTGTGAAACACAGCTCGCGTATTGTTTTACAGCTAAGGTAACTTCTGTCCCCAGGGCTGTGTTTTACAGCAACTGCAAGAAATCAAACCCCGGCTCGCAGGCCTGGGCCGCAGTTCTTGTGGAGCACAAGCATGTGGCATGCTCGGTGCCATTGGAAAATCAGGTTTTGGGACGGTTTCCTGAGATTAATGTAGTCTTATTTTGGGGGGGGACGGGAAAAAGCATTTGGGAGGGTGACTGCGTAGCACGTGGAGGTTGCCTCGTGGCTGCTGTTTTTGTAGTGGCTGCACAGACACACTGCATGTCCTTTATCCACGTGTATGTTTATCCTGTATGTTCTTTACCCAAAACTGCACTTCTGCTGCTGCTGTGAGCACCCTGACAAGCAGTGCTGCTGGGGCTTACAGGTCTCACAGGGGGTAATCCTAAATAACCCTTAGGTGTGGCTTTTCAGCCCCATTTACGTTTTATTCCCCGTTTGCTCCCTGTGCTGTAACTAAATCTCTCTTTGCTCTCCCCTGTGTTTCCAAACAGCAGGAACCTGTCCCCTCCCAGCTCTGTGCTGGCACATTTGGCCACCACAGCTCCTGATGTCCCTTTCCGCAGCTGAGATGTCTTGGGGACCACGAGCTGCCCTGTGCCAGTCCCTACACCCTTGTTCTTTTGTGGGGACATCCCTGGTCCCCATATTTCCGATTTAGCACCCTGCACAAGAGCTTTCTCCCATTTTAATGCTTGCTGCTGCTTCCAACACCTTGCCTGGGGTGCACCGGGTTTGTGTCCCCTCCTCTCCACCTATTTGTCCCCATGGTGCTGGACCAAATGGACCAAGGGGAAAAAAAAAAAAAAAAAAAAAAAAAAAAAAAAAAAAAAAAAAAAAACAGGGAGCCTGGGTGAAGGCACATCTGACCCAGTTGTCACCTGGAGACCTGGCACAGCCCAGGGTGGCCCTGCTGGACACAGCGGGGGACAATCAGCCCCACGAGAAGGAGATGTTCCTGGGGGTGGCCAGGATGCTCGCCGTCCCCTCTGCGTGCCCCGTCTGGTGGTGGGGTTTTGGGGACAGGGGTTGGTGGCGGAGGGGAGCCAGCCCCAGGACTGGCTGTCCCGCAGGGCGCCGTGCTGGAGCCTGTTTTCTGGTGGGAACCGCCGGGACAGAATTAGAAGTAGGCTGAACTTTATCTACAACGTGAACTGAGTCTGAACCCGGCCCTGTTTTGCTTTGGTTTTCCCAAGGTCAAAGGAGTTCATGGGGAGAGAGGCAAGGGGGGGGCACTGGATTTTTTTAATTTCTTTCTGTGAGTTTGCAGGCTTTGGCCAGCCTCATCCACAGGGAAATGCTGGAGGGCCATTGGAGAAGCTCTCCTCACAGCATTTCCATCCAGTGGCACTCGACCAGACCTCGGAGCCCTGGAGACAGCCGCCCAGCAGCACCTCAGCCACGCATCTCCCTGGCCCCCTTCTTTCTTCCAATGCACAAAAGACGAGCAGCCCATCTCCCCATGCCTTCAAATCCAAAGTAAACCTAATAAAGTGGGTGCTGATGTGCCACACCTGTGAAGCCACCTCCAGGCCAGCCTGACATGGTGACTTGGTGGCACATAATTTATTTCACATTGGACATTTGCTATGGGGCTTCCCAGCCCTTCCCCATCCTTCCCCGAGCTCAGCCTTCATCTGGCCCAGCCCAGGGAGGCCAAAGGGGAAAGTGGAGAGGTTTTGGTGGTTTTTTTTGGTGGGTAGCACACCGTGCAGTGCTCGAGTACCTTGTGCTACAGGTGGGGGATTCCCTGCCAGCCTCGTCGGAGGGCTGGCCAGCCCTGGTGCAATGGGAGAGCTCCTGGTGCTTCCCACCCAGCTGGTCTTCTCTTCTGGGAACGGACGTGAGGCTTCACCGCCTGGCTGTCTCACCTCCTCGATTACTCAAGAGTTATTAGAAACCTTAGCAAAGCGCTCTGATTTTAACAAAGATGCCTCCTAGACCACTGACAAATTTAGGGAATGCACGGGGCAGACTCATTTCCTGGAATGGGAGCTACTGGAGAAAAAGTCCCTCTAGGCTGGCTCCTCACTATGACACATTTGATAGCCATTCAAGGACTACTGGGAAACGTGTAATTTGTCTCCGTGAGGCTTCAGACAGAGTTTCATCATCAAGTCTGACTGCTGCGTGAAATAAAAACTGCTAGCATCCACCAGCAGCGATATAACCGCTTTCATTTCCACAGAATGTGTCGTGAGGGTTATTATTTTTTTTTTCCTGATCCCTTACGGCAGCAGGGCTCAGTGTTTTATGCAGAGGATGCAGGGTGCCCTCATCCCCGCAGCGCCGTGTCTCTGCCCCACCTCTCCAGCCGTCCCTCGAGGGGTGGTGGCACAACCCCACGGCGCGCCCCAGCCGCCGGCACCGTTATCAATGAACTTTGGCTCCTTGAACCGTGGAAGACCCGCGGTGCCAGGGCGATAGGTGCCGGCGCCCCGTGGATCGGATTGCCCCGGGGGATTTGCTGGGAGTCCCATGACGCGGCTGGAAGGGAGCCCAGACGGCCGGGCACCGCCGCAGGGCGCTCAGCCGGGGTCTCTGGAGGACAGCCGGTGGCCTCTGTCCCCTGCTGCCACCCTCTGCGTGACAAACCCCAGCCCCACGTCAGCCCGGGGGCTCACCGGGGGAGCAGTTTGCAACGCTGCTGTGGGGGATCACCGCTGCATGCGATGAGGGTGTCTGGTGTCGGGTTTGTCCCCGCAGTGCCACGGCGCGCACCCCATCCCCTGTGCCTTGCCGGTCCTGTGAGGGGCATGCCCCGTGCCCACATCGCCCTGCAGCCTGGTTTGGGACAGGTCCCTCGCTCCGCTTCCAGCCCTGACCCACTTTCTCATGCTGCTCCCCCTCCCAGGAGCTGCAGCTTGCAGGCATTGCCCAGCGGGGTCATCCCAGGTCCTCGTGTCCCTCGCCGCTTTGTTTCGCCTGCGAGGTGCCGGGTAGGATCGCGGGGCTGCTTTGTGGGCAGGCTGGGAGCCCCCAGGGAGCCCCCGCTCCATTTCGAGGCACCCAGCCCTGCTCCTGGGACATGCATTTCCACCCCGATTCCTCCTGCAGGCAGATAAGGCAGGGGAAAGAGATAAGACAATGACTGCCCCCCAGCAGGGCCAGAAGCCCCCGTGCAGAGGTGGAGGTGGGATTGTGGTGTGGGGTCAGCACAGCCACCTGCATCCCACAGGGAATCCCCTTTCCCTTCTGCCAAGGAAATCCTGGATTTATCTGCACATTTTTTGGTGGCTGAGGGACCCGCACCCAGATCCTGCCCGTGCTGAGGGCAGAGCTGGGTGCAGAAAAGGTCCCAGAGCTGTGGCTGGGCTGGAAACGGGACTGCGGAGCTGCCAAAGGTTTGTGCCAAAGGTCATTTTGTGGGATAATAGCAAGCAGCACGCCCTGGCCTTAAGGGTGGGCAGGGGATACGGCAGTGGGCTGGAAAGAACTGGGTTTGGGGTCACCAACACAGATGGAGCTGATGCCACCAAAAGTGCTAGTGAAGATGTGGTTAGGTGTACTTCAGTGCACATCAAATGGCCCAAAATAAAATCCACAGGGGAGGAAATGGAGCTCTGAGAGAAACCCAGGCAGATATCTCCACTGAAGACGCACCTTTCAAGCAGGAAAAAAAAAAAAAAAAAAAAAAAAAAAAAAAAAAAAAAAAAAGTTTCAAAATCCCTTTTTGGCCTCAAAACATTCTTAACAGGCATGCAATGCGCACACAGCCATTTGCTGCTCTGCCACAAGGACCCCAGGGCTCCCCACGGTCCTGTGGCTGTTTGCCCCTAACACAACCATCCCTACCTCTGCAAAGCCTTACGGAGCTTGCTGATAGCTGGGCAACTGCTGCTACGTTCTGTAATAGTAATTCCGCAACAATAACCGGAATAAAATATGTATTGAATAACCCCGACCCCCATAAGTGATATGCAATAAATGACAGATCGTGATTTAGTGATAAAGGTGGTGAACTAGTAATTGAGGAAGTCTGGAAGACAATTTGCAAAGTGCTCAGAAAATTAAAAGATATCCCAGAGTTTGAAGGACCTGGGGTTGTTTAGTCTAGAGGAGAAAAATACAGAGAGGGAACCTAGTAAATCCTAAAATATAACCACCAAGAGAAAGGAAATAAACCCTTCGTAATCACAAAGGAAGGACCAAGAATCAGAGGCTTAGACTGCAGGAAGGAAGATGCAGCCTGGGTGACAGAGGGCAATTTGCCAGAGCAGGGGATAATTAAGGCTTGGAAAAATTGTCTGAAAAAAAAAAATATTTTCACATGAGATTTTCAAGAAGGGTTGGAGAAATGCCTGTCGCTGGGGGCTTAAAGACAGCTGAATTGCCTTAGGTTTAGCGGTAGACTTGCTGATTTTTGCTGCTCTTTTGGTGCCCATTTTCTAGTATTGGTTCATTTTTCTTCATTGGTTTGAATTTTGAATTTTGAGGACATTTTTCTCCCTTGCCTGCATGCCCATCGCCCTGCAGGGCAGAGTTCTGCTCCAGCAGCAAGGCTAACACATCTCCGAAGGACACAGACGCCGCACATGCAGCGGGCAAAAACACGGGACAGAGATTACTAACTAAAAAAAGACGGGGATTTTACAGACATTATTCCAGCTCTTTGACGTCCATGCAGAACAGATGGGAGCCGAGTTCCTAACATGTCTGTCACAGAGACGTGCGCAGGAGCAGCCCTGGGCGCGGAGGACGAAGAATTGTTTTTGTGAGCTGCTCTCCGCCCGCCGATAGCGCGGGCTCTGGCGTTCCTGGCGCAGATAAAGACCAGTATAAGGGAGATAAATCCTGTCTAAATCCTTTTCATGTTCCCCAGCCTTGCTCTCCAAGGACAGACAAGCGATAGCAAGATGGTGAGGAAGAAGGAGCCTTGGTGTGCAGGGAGCTCTGTGCGTTTCGGAGCTCTTTACGGAGGAGGCGCGTGGCACGGAGAAACCCCACAAACAAAGCCGGGTCTGGAGAGCCTCAGCCTGGGAAGGCCTCAGAAATGAATGAGGTTTTCAGGAGGGGCTACAAGACGAGGGTGAGCAGCGAGCGGTTTGGAGGAATTTTAATTAACATCAGCATTTGCAATGTTATTTAATAAGGTCCAAAAACATCTGAGAACAATGAAAGCTGAAACCAGCATCCCACGTCTCGCGGAGCAGGGGCTAGGGGAGAGGGATTGGCTTCCCCAGGGGGAAGAGGACACCTGGAGGAGTGGAAGCTCCTGAGGAAAGAGCTCAGGGCAGGAACATGTTCTGGGAGATCGTCAGGTCAGGGGAGGAGGAAGGACCCCAGCATCCCATGGTGGGAGATGCCCCATGCGTGCTGTGGGTCCTGCTCCTGGGGCTGTGCATGGCGTAGGGCCACATGAGGTGCCATTTAGGGAGGTGGGACACCAGCAGCACCAGAAACCCCAGTCCTTTTGGGACCCAGGCATCCCCTGCAGACATGCCAGGTGCTTTCAGGGTCTGCTGTCTGCATTAAGCACCTTGCAGAAGCAGCTGAGACCTGAATCGGCAAAGGGATACAAGTTCCTTTCTGCGATGCAGGCACAGAATGGAGCAAGCACCACGGGACCCCACCAGCCTCCTTCAGCAGCTGCACACGCCGGGACCCTGGTGTACATTTGGCCACGTCAGAAAGGTCGGCAGGGACCAGAGCGGGCTTCTGCAGCCCGAATAACGCCGACCACAGGAGCAGGAGGGAAGGGCCAGGCCTGGCCATGCGCAGCACGCGGTGCGCCAGCCTCGTCTGCTCCAGCGCTCCCCGTGCCTGGGCTTGTCGATGGGGTTGTTCAGAGCGATGACATAATTACAGTTTCAATCACAGATTAATAAGTGGTTTTCAGCGAACTCAGAGGCATGCCTGAACTGGAAGGGCATTTTGCCTCCCCGCTGCGTGGAGCCGAGGGTGCCGTGCCCTCTTTGAGTCTCCTGGCGTGGAGGTCTCACCAAGCAGCAGGGCACTAAGGTGCCTTCTGAAGGCATCCTTCCCGTGGCACATTGTCCTCCAGGAATCCAGGCAGCTTTCATCTCCAGCACAGAGCTGCGTACGTAGGCTGGGAAGAAGTGATTGTGAGCCTCTAAAATATATAACTTATGTTGGTGGAGGAAAGCCATCCCAGCTGCCGTGGAGGCCGAGGGGCTGACAGCCAGCCCGTGGCTCGGTCAGGGCACAGAGGCTGGTGCTGGCCATGGCAAAAACACAGAGGGCAGGAATGTGTTGCTTCGGGAGAGAGGTGGCTGTGGAAGGATTAAGGCAGTGAGACTTCTCTGCACGTGAGGTCCCCCAGCCTTCCCCCTGCCCCATCACACAGCTCTTTTGGGCCATGTGAATTCCTCACATCATCCAGGTTAGGGGGTTCTGCTGTCCGCTGGGTGAGATTTTGTACAGCCCTGAGCTTGTCAAGCCTGGGGCTGCCCCTCAGCTACCCGGCACATCAGAAAGCCCTCATCAGGAGTCCCAGAGTCCAACCCAACTATTAAAAATATATATATAAAATCTCCAAGGCTGACTTAAACACCATGAAAGTTCCTAAAAACCTTTTCATCCCTTGGCCATCCAGCTTCTGGTTCTTCGACCTGCTCTTAGCTCGTGTTTTCACATTTCTCCTGTGGCTGGGGGACTGGATATGTGTGCTTTCAGCGAAGGTGAGGTGCCCACACAGCATCCTTGAGCTTCAGGTGGCACCCAGGGGTGCCAGGCAGAGCCCCAGGGTGGGAACCGTGCAACAAGCCTGGAAAAGCAGCTGAGACTTCGGGGCAGGAGCATACGACAGAGAATTGCTGTTCCCTGTGGTTTGCTGCTCTTGCTGTTGACCATCTCCAATCTCGGTCCAATTTTAGACATTCCTTGAATTCTGCCTTACCACAACACTGTGCCCCTGATTGCTCCAGCTGAGGTTGTTTTTCTGGACTGTCCATCTCTATTGGAAGGAGGAGGATGTGCTTTAAGCCCTCTGAACCCCAAAATCACCCTGTCTCTGTCTTCCTGGCATTTCCCAAGCCGTGAGCAGGTCTATATCTGGAGATCGGTTTCCTGTAACAAAGCAGGTCTCTATCTGGAGATCTGCTTTCCTGCAACGAGAATATGCCCCAGGTGAGAAATTTACCTCCTGAACTCGGCGTGACCTCCCAGAACTGAAGGCTTCGGATGGGGAGCACCGGGGCTGAAACACCCACCCATGCCTGGAGCCCCGCTGCCGGGCATCGCGACGCCTCCTTGCGAAGCCCTCGGCGGTCCCAAGAAGCACAGTGCTCGTGGGATGCCCCAAAAAACAGTGCCTCCGACCAGCGGTGCTGCTGCCTGTGCTCAGCCCCATCTCCCAGAAAGGGCCTGAAGGGTTAAAGTAACGAGGAAAGTTTTACGAGTCCAGGCTCCAGATGTTCCAGCCGGGAAGATGAAAGCAGCCCGCTCCGCCTGGGTGGGGGGCACGGAGCCCCCACGGCCCCCGCAGCACCCTACGGGGCCATCCCCGGGCAGTGCCCTCCCTCCAGCCCTGCTTGTCCTGGCCCTGGCACGAGGAGCGGGTCGGGGAGCCCGCAGCAGCCTGTGGGTGCCCAGCTCTTCCCCCTGCATTGGTTATTAAAAGCAGAGAGCTCTCCGACCATGACATTCGTCTCAGCTTCCCCGTGGCGTGCCGGGCAGGGAAATCAAACTGCAGGGCCCACGCGTGCAGGGGAAGGAGTAAACAGCGCTTCCAGTGCGGGGCACCTCCAGAAGTTGGGCTTTCTTGCACCAAAACTTTGTGCCCTTAATTGTGCGGATGTGATGCCCAGTGACCAGCCGAGCATAGCCCCCCACCACCTCGTCCATGCACCCAGCCCACCACTGCTGCCCCAGCTCCCGTCACAGTCAGGAAAGTTTTTGCCCTTCCTTTACATCCATCAAGCTCTAGAAGTGCCTTGACACCTGGTTTCTGTTTGCTTTCAATGGGCACCTTCTTGCCCAATGGCTTACATCTCCATTTTCCTCCTCTTCCAAGCCCTCAGCCCCAGTTTGCAATGCAGCTGGGAGGCAAAACTTGTTTTCCGACCCGTTTTCCCCCAGAGGCTGGCTCTGAAATGAGCTGGTGAGCCTCAGAGGGAGCGACACTGGGGGACGGCTATGTCCTTTCACTGGCTGAGTGATGGGGCTCTCCTCCTCCTTCCTTTTGCAGGGTGCTTTGTGCAAAACAGATACTTTTGGGGTTAGAATGGGATTTTTCCCCCATGTTGAGCACATTCAGATGGCGCTCTCAGCTGGCACGGGCACCCCCTGCAGGGGCACCCCCAGATCTCTGGTGTCCCAGCACAGCCCAGCTCCAGTTACCCACCAGTACCAGAATATCGTACGTGTTTCATACAGGACAGAGCACACACATATAAATACATCCAGAGTAATGCCAGCCTTAAATATTGCCTCTCCAGCAAAATTAATAGTTAGTCGCTTGCTGTATATGATTTTTTTTCCTTTTTCTCGTGTGCGCTGTAACCTAGTAACCAGCAGCACCCGCACAGTCAGTCGTCTGTCTTACACTGGTGTGTTCCCGTCTGGTACCAAGGAGCACTGCCAACAGCTCTCCCCCACCGAAGCCAACGAGACCAGCCAGGTTTTGTTCTCAGAGCTGCTGAAACACCCAGCACGCCTGGGTCTCCTTCCTCCAGCAGCCACGGAGCCAAGAGCTCCGAGCATCTGCTCGCGGCGTCGGGCTCGGCGGGGCTCAGATCCCCCTAGCTGGAGGAGATCCAAGCCCCATCTCCCGGCGGTGCCCAGGGCCTGAGCTGTGGGTTGTGGGTGTGGAGGGCATCAGAGGACCCCCTCATGGTGCAGCCCAGGGCAGCAAAGCCCACCCTTGCTGTCCCCTGACCACGGCACAGCTCCGCCTGCCCCTGCCCCAGGGCAGCTGCTGATTTGGGTCTTCTCCCTCCACCCAACTTTCTTGTTTTCTCTGAAAGCACAACCTGAATTCCCCCTCGGATTCCCATCTTGCTTTCAGGCCTGATTAACGCTGTCACAGGGTTCGGGAGTTACTCAGCGTGCTGGCAGGCAGGCTGACGTCTGAGCGCCGGAGCCTCTCGCCTGTCTGAAACCAGAGCTAAAAAAGAGGATGGTCTGGTTCATCGCCGGGAGCCCTTTGGCAGGTCACGATGCTGGTCCAGTCAGCGTGATGAGGAAGAAAACATCCTGGGGTTTTCCCCCAGAGCTGATGTCAGGGACCTCGGCTGGTAAACGTGACATGGTGGTGACTTCCCTGCCAACCACAAGAACTACCTAAGCCTGTCAAGTGTTTTGGTTTTTGTTTCGTTTCATCTGCAAGCCGCCCAAAGAGTTACGCTGTGACTCAGTGGAGTGCCCAGGGATGTCCCCTGGCTCTGCTGCGCCAACGCACAGATGCCCTGCTGCAGGTGGCACAGCGGGGACGGGGGACAGACCCCACTCTCTGTGCGCTGGGCCCTGATCCTGTCCTTGCTGTCATCCCCACATCACTTGGGTCAAGGTTATTCTCTCTGCAATGCCTGGCCCCAGAAGGCTCAGGCCCACTGAGTCCCCATGAGCGTGCAGAAGGATGGCCAGGAGCAGCTCCATCCATCGCTTCGTACACATGTCCCCCCCCAGTCGGTTGTTCATCCCCTCCCCTAAACCACCAGGGATCTCTCCCCAGCTTGACATCGTGCCTCCAAGCCTGGGCCCAGTAAACCAGCACGGATTTTTAAGCATATGCAGACAGCACGAAGCAAACGCTGTTTCCACATCCACGTGGTTTTTGTTAATTCATCTCAAGCCAGTTCTCCACTTTGCCTCCAGAAGCCCCTGCAAACCCAGACATGCAGACCCGGCTGAGCTCTCACAACGAGTTGAGCCCCACCGGGGCAGCTTTCCATGGGTAAACTGAGAGCAAATTGCAACTAGCATACAGCAAACACCTTCCCAGGGCCTCACTCATCACGTGGAGCGTGGAGCCCGTAACCACCCCATCACCCCGGGGGCTGCGTGGACACAGGGGTCCGTTCACCTCATGGACTTGCAAGCAGCCTGCAAGACGAGAGCCTGCAGATGCCTTGGGGTGGACGGGGAACAAGATCAATGCTGAGCATCACCCAAGTGAGACAGGGATCACGGCTCTGCCCCACGGAAAGCCGTTTGCTCCGATGATCCCGAGATGGTGGAGGTTCACCTCTGTCCCTTGCAGTGCATCGGACATTGTAGACACTATCTTTTATCAGCAGCTGACAGTTTGAGCATATTTCACGTGTGATTTATCACCAAAAAGTGACATGGTTTGACCCTTCTTTATTGCACTCTTCAATTACCACTCGGCAATGCTGGAAAAAAAAAGGCCCGGCCGTGCTGTAATTTACTGCGTTGCAGTGTGTCATTACAAGATTTAGTGCCGATTACACTGGAGCCGTGGTACAAAGCAAGATTACAGTTAACTGGAACAGACCGATTTCAGACATCCCAAATTTCCAGAGAAATCCTTTTGCAAGGAGGGGAGGAGGGAGACACGTACCACCGGGAAATCAGGACTTGAGACTGTCTCAGCCAGCTCATGTCTGAGCCTCTTAAGCGAATGAGCTTTGGGTAAGGTGATTTCTAAGGAGGCAAGAGTGGGAACAGCAGCTAAGCCATGCAGAGCACGATGATACGAGAGGTCCCTGGGCCACCGCCGCTTTGCTGGAAGGTGGCCATGGATGCCCACAGCTCTCTGGGGGCTCATACCCAGGGGATGTGCCGTGGGAAGGAGGGGGTACGGAGCAAGGACATCATATTGCTGGCCAGGAGCTACCGAGAGGCTGGACATCTGCATCTTCTTTTGGGAAGGAGCCGGCTCTGCCCTTGCCCACAGCTCCTCCATCCAAGGGCAGGTCGGGGCTGTGGTTCTGCTCCTTAATCCGGGCATTACTGGATCATACGAATTTGACCAGATCAAGAGCAGCCACATAACTGCATTTCTGACAAATTACCTCCAGCGCTCGGGCTTTATGTGAGCGCCTGTGCTTCAGCCTGGCTTGGCGCCAGCCACAGCGGGACGGGCACCAAGCAGGAGGGATATGACCAGGAGAAGCTGGGGGGGAGCAAATCAGACCAGGTCAGCACCTTGCTTGACGTGGCTGCAGCCTTCCTGAGCCCTACAGACGGATTTACAGCATCGGCAAACTCCAGCCAAGGGGAAATTCTTCCTCGCTTTAACCTCCTATCTCTATTTTAGCCTTCAGACTGCTTCCTACATGAGCACCACCTGCATCTACCAGTCCTAGAGCTGAGCAAGCTCTGGGTGAATGGGAACACAGGCAAGCTGGTGCTCAACATCCTTCTGTCATGTTCTTTTTTACCTTTTTTTTTTTCTTACTTCTTTTTATTTTTTATTTTTTTTGCATTGAAAGAGGGCTAAAATTAGCTCAGCAGGAGGTGAAGTCTGGAACGTTTTAGCTAAAGCTGCAGTAGTATTGAAAAGCCATAGTTTTGCTGATTTTTTCCCAGCCTTCTTACTGCAAACAGTGTTGCCTGGTCTTTTATTTTGACAAACGCAAAGACCCCATAAAAGTGCTCCATGAGGCGTTTTAGCTCACTCTCCAGCCCAGCACTGTAGCATTCAACCTGGCAAGCCACATCCATCCATCTCAAGGTCCAGCCAGCTCAGTAACGTGTCTCCAGCCAAGGCCAGAGGCAGCCTCACAGGACAAGGGGTAACATGGGGTGTGCAGAGGACTTCCTGGCCCCAGCAAACCCTCGCTGCTCCTGGCGAGCAGTGCCACAGCCCACCAGGGCTGCACCCATGGGGACACCTCCACAGGCAGCCTCTGGGCTCTGCTGGGTCATTTTACCCCTTTGCATTAAATACTTTGGAGAGCTGCTGTGAGGTGTGCTCATACAGGGGTACAGTCCTTCCATCCTCTGCAGCCCTAGGAGTTACAGTTTGTATCCTCCGTTTATCAGAAGTGGAAGTCCTGAGAAACTGTGGTTAAGTGGTTTGTCCACATCTCACTGCCTGATGAGCAAGGGCATGAACACGGATCTCCGGGCTTCTAGGCGTTAACCTCCAGGATATGCTGAACCTCCTGCCATGAAGTAAAAACATCAGCAAAACAGCCCTTAAATGCAGAGTCCTGTGGTGTGCCCGCATGGCTCGGTGCTATCTTGGTATCACAAACCAGGCACAAAACCATTTCAGCTCTTCTGGGTGAAGACCCATATCCAGGTGCCAGCACAGCAGGGAGAACTAGAGGTAGGAAAAATAAGAATGAGCCCAATATTCCTCATCCTTTGGTTACACCAGAGTAAAAGCCAGCTTCTTAGCCTGCTGGCTGTAGGCCTAACATGGCCCTTGACCTGATGGTTCCTGGGCTTGGAGGAATCCTTCCAGACCAAGGTCCCTGCACAGCCCTGCTGCCGGTGAGTGCTCCAAAAGGAGGCGTTGAGTTAGTTTTGTAATAGAGCTGCCTGCTTTATCCATCATCTGCAGGGCCTTTGGTGCTGCGTTCTCTGGGTGGGTGTCAAGGCCATGGGCAGGAGTGCTGTTCCTTGATCCTCCGACAGAAACCATCCACGCTAGTTCGACCGCTGGCCCACGGAGATGTGAGGTGGTTATCGAATATTTCAAGGCTGCTGGCGCAGAAGGGAAAGGAAAGGAGCCAAACTGTAGTGTAGCTGAAGCTGCCCTGATACCTGCCCTCTCTCTTCATCAAGCAGGACAGGTCGGGAACCTCCACCATGCCCTCAGCTCCTGGTGCTGGCTCCCACTCGAAGCTGAGAGGCTGGAAATTGAAACTCCCACACAAGCCTCGCACGTGATGAAAAGACGTTTTGAAGCTGGTTCGTGCGCTCAGTGGAATGAAGCCAACTGAAGGCACCGTCTATTCAGAGCAGACCAAATGTTGTACCTCAGTAAATCCCTTTGGGCAGGGCACGTCTCTTCTGAACAGAAAGGCGCAGTGTTGGGTGAACCTGGTCCAGATGCTCGCAAAGCCTCTTCCACCACTAGGCCCATCAGCCACATGAAGCGCAGCAGAGGCTGGAAGTCACTTGCAAGTCCCTGGTACCTCTCCAAAGCCTCTAGGCTCCAGGACGCTGGTGGTTTCTACTCCAGAAAGGTTTCCTTCCAGAAGAGGCAGGAGCTTAACCAGCCGGAGGTCCCATCTCCCTGGCTGAGGACACGGGTACTATGATGGTGTTGGATGGGAGCTGGCACGGGAGTTTGCTCGAGCCAGAGTTACGAGAAACAGGAATAACCAACAAAACCAAGCATGTCAGGATTTGTCCAGCAAGGGCCAGGTGGGTGCCCTGCATGAGGCCCACGCAGAGCTGCGTCCCTCCTGCCTGCCTCCTCCCCACCACTAAGAAAGCCACTCCGCACAGCCTCGGTCAAGTGTACGTTTTTATTTTTCAATGGAACATAAACTCCTTTAGAAAAAACATTCATCTGGATGATAACACCCATAGAAAAAAACACCAATCTCGTGGGGTTTTTGTTTTGTTTTTGTTTTTTTAATTTGGCATTTGTTATTTGCATTTATATTAAAGCAAAGTGCATCTTTCTTATTTTTCTCGTTTATACACATTGCACAATACATAAATAATGATGCTTATAAAACGTCTTTATATTTACAAGTAATAATATATTTATATATAACATAAAATACATTTTTTTCTTCAATAAATCTCAGGGTTTTTTTAAGGAGTCTTTTTTTTGTTTTATTTCCAAAGCACTACAATGCTAAAGTTCCAATGAGAATGCTCTCTTGTTCATTTAAACCTTTATATTTAGAAAAATAGCTTATGTTAAGGTCTAAACATGCTCATTGAGCTAAGAACAGTGTAAAAGTATCATACTTGTGTATGAATTCAAGAAGAAATGAAAGCACAACTGCATTTCCAGATACGATGGTACCGGGATAACCTGATCTAAGCAGGTTACAACAGACCAACTATCATGAACACTTTTTTATTTTTTTCCCCATTTGTTTTTCTTTGTTTTGTTTTGTTGTTTTTTTTTTGTTTGTTTGTTTGCTTTGCTTCTTTTTTTTTAAGCTTATGCTGCTGTCACTTCGCATCTCAGCTCAAATTGTAAAGCACGGGCCATGCACGGTTTCTTCACGGTTGTTTTCTCCCCTTGCATCAATCCATGACAATAAAAAAAGCAGCGGAAGGATGGGCAGACTTCCCCCAACACCCACACTCCTGCGGTGGACAAGATGAACACAGGGACGAGACTCGAGCCCAACAACGACAACAAAAAATCAACAAGGGTGGGTAAAGACCTGGCTGGGAAGGTTTTGCACCATCGTTTGGCGGCGGCTAGGTAGGATCAGCACCGCTGGGGAAGGGGTCTCAGCTGGGTGTCACCACCACTGGGGACGACTGGAGGCAAAGGGAAGGTGGTGCATGAAAAATATGGGTCTCCTGTCATGTTACCCAAGTGACGGAGACGTAACAAATAGCAAGTGGCTTCCCGGTCTTCGATCACATAGGATAATCCTTTCAGAGGCGGGAAACAATTATCTTATGCGATCCGCCCCCTCTCCCCGCACCCTTCTCTTGCCCTTCTGAGTTATTGGTCATTCACACTTTTAAAAAATATATATATTTATCAAAATACCAAGGCAAAAATCTTTCCATAAGCTATTTCTCAAAACAGGAAAAAAAAAACAAACAAAACAAAACAAAAACAAAAAGTTTGCATGAAAAGCAAGCACTCAGAAGGAAATAATAGCAGCAAAGTAGTATAAATGTCATGAGTCCACTCTGTCTCGAGTCATCGGTTATTAAAAATAACCTCCAACCAGCACGGGCAACTGCTGATAAACTGTCTCGTGTAGCACTGGCCCCAGCCTTTCACAAAGCTGATCTGAACAGTAAATCCGGTCCATGGTTGCTGCATGAACTCATGGTCGTTCGGCCTCTGCAAGCTGTACGCCTTCTCATAGTCAAAAGCCTTGATGGAAAAACCTGGAAACACTTTGTGCACCAGCAACGTCCTGGAGTCAGGGTTGTCCAGTGTGGCCGACTTGATGAAGATGGGGTAACTGCTGCGGTTGTACACCCACACGCCGTCCACTTCCTTGGTGAGCTGGATGCCATACCCGATCTTGCTGCGGACCTTCTGCACCAGCTGGCTTTTGTTGTCCGAGTTGAGCTGTCCGAGGCAGAAACCATTCCCCTGAGGTAGATCATAGAAGATATCCAGGGAGGGCTCTTGGACAGAGTACAGCCGACCCACGCGTGTTTTCTCTTCCCAGTATGCCACCACGCACCAGTGTGACCGATCCCCCGGCTCCTGAAGAACTTGGGAATCTAAAGGAAGTGAGAAAAAGGGAAAAAGAGGAGAAATTGAGTACTGCGGGGTTAATATGACCCAAAAACAAGGCAATACCATGAGGTTGCTTGCCTGCCCGCACCTGTGTGATGCTCTACACACATTCACCAGCAGCCCTAGCAGAGCCACCGCTTCCAAAAGTGTGACAGCCACTGTTAAGTCTGTTTATGCTCACCCACGTTTGGGTGTTTGCCGTGCTGCTTCAGCACCTGGTTCTGGTGGGGTACAAGGGCCCAAAGCACCAGCTCCCCCTCCCCAAAAGCAGCTCGAGGCACCAGCAGCACCCGCAGCGCCGCCGTCCCTCGCCCGAACCCTCAGCAGCACTGCCGGGGCCTAGCAGCAGCACCCTTCCTGCCTTGGCCAGCTGTGTCTGGTGGGACCAGACACCCTGAAAACATTTATTTACACCCAACAGACATGCTTCGGAGGTCACCCCAGTGAAACAGGGGGGCTGGGGCTCTCTTTGGGGAGACAGAGGCCCAGGCCGGGCCCCCAGCTGAAGGCAGGCCGCGGGAAGCGCAGGCAGACGGCGGCTTGCAGCGGCAGGGTGGAGACCGGAAGCCTTGCGTTTGTTAACAAAAACGGTCGCAAAAACCCACAAGAGCAGCCCCGAACTTGGTTCCTTTAACCCGTTTTTTCAACTCCTTCTTCTCCGCCTAACCCAGCGTGGGCAGCGAGGGGACGGCACGGGAGGGAGAGGAGGAAAATGGGGGCGGGGGCAGGGAAACGTGAAAACCCCCTTTCCCCGACGGGGGATCTGTACCAGCCCGGTGCTGCTCAGCTAGCAATTCCTCCCAGCCTTCGCAGGCATGTTAAGACCTGGGAACTATTAATCTCTATAATTGTATTTAAAAAAATAATAATAATACAGAAATCCTGCTGGGGCCGCGAGCTGGCGAGCAGGGGGCAGCACCCAGAGGCCTCCCCAGCCAAGCACGGTGAGGCCCCGCAGTGCCGCCTGAGCCCCCCCCCCGCCTTATTTTCTGTATTTTTCTGTACTTTTTGCTATTAATAAGCCTGCTTCCCCAGCACAGGCATTTTGCTCCGGCCTCCTGTTTAAAGCACGGCACTGTGCTCTTAAGGAAAAAAAAAAAAAAAAGGATAAAAAAAAAAAAAAGAGAAAAAAAAAAAAAAAAACACCAGCGGCACACTTTTAATTTCCTCATTTCTATGCCAGCAAGGAAAATATTTCTGCAGTTGCTGGAGGCAGCTACTAAAACCGGGCCCGAGCGCAGCCGGCCGGCAGCAGGAGGGTCGCTGGGCTGCCAGCCCCTGGGGACAGCGGGGCCAGGGGTCCCTGGGGGGACAGCCCCACAGAGCATCGCACCACAGGGTCGAGGTGTGCCGCCGCTTGTCCGTCCATCTCCCCTTGCCGGTGCCTCCCAGGACTTTTGTTTCCTCTAACTCAATCCTGCTGGAACCTGGCACCGCTGGGGAAAGGGGACGAGCGAGGGAAGGGGCGGCGTGGCTTGGGTTGCCTCAGCCCTAAGCGAACGGGGTGCTGGCACCCCTCTTCCCCCTGCCAACAGAGGATGCCCCAAGCGGGTGTTTATCAAGAAACACCCCCGGGACTGTGTTTTCCCCCAGAAAAAAAAAAAAAAAAAAAAAAAAAAGCACAATTTGGGGGTGATGCAAGCCGCCCAGGCACCCGCTGGGCTGCGCCCCCCCCCCCCCCCATGCCGCACCCTCCCCGCCAGCGGGAGTTTTGCCCAAGTAAAGAAACGAGCTCGGTTGACGGCGGAAAAAAAAAAGTTAATTGTTAAAAAAGCGGCTGGCCCTGAGCCCTGGTCCCGGCAGCGAGCCGGGGGCGGCCACGGGAGCCTCCCCCCGGAGAAGCGTCAGGCACCGCGCTGCTCAGGCAGGGGGGGCAAAACTGGTGTTTGTGTACATGCGCAGAGAGAGGGGTGGATTTTTATTTTTTTTCTAAGGATGGTTTAACTAGCTGTTTGTTTAAAGAGTCGTGAAAGCAAAGCTAGGTTGTAAAAAGAAATAAAAAAAAAAAAAGCACAACCCAAGCAACCAACCCACCTAATCAGAGCCTGCCATCAATGCCTAGAGCCTGCAGGTCTTTTTGCTTTACAGCAGTTGAGGGAATTTTGCAGCAACAGCCATTGAACCCTGCTGAAATTCCTGTAAGTTTTTATTTATTTTCTTTAACATAAAAGCATCCCTTTCAGGAGGAGGGGGGCTGCAAAAAAAGCCTTTTTCACCTCAAGTTTGTGCTTGCATTAGTGAAGACCACTTAACAAGTAGCTCATTGCAACTTACAAAGAGTTATTTAATTGCCAGTGCATTAATAAAAAAGGCAAAAAAGAAAAAGAAAACTGCCTTGGCTATGAATGAACAGACCTTTATGGAGGGCTGGAAGTTCATGAATGAATCCCACTAGGTTTTTCAATGACATGGGGTGACCAGACCTCAAGGACAAGTCTTAGGTAATCCGGGATTTTTTAAACGAGCCAGTGCCAGCACACAGTATAAATATGCCAGAGTGTCTTCCGTCTGCGGGATTCGGCTGTTGACTGGACGTCTAGTCAAAAAGCCATGAGAATATATGGGTTGAGCCCGGATAAACAGGGTCAGGCCTCCCTGCCAGCCCGGTGAGCCAGCCATCACCAAAGCCGCTTTTCACGATTGTTGGGACCCCGGCGGAGCTCCCCTGCTCCCCCCATTTTGGCATCAGCAGGGAAAATGGGTGGGAAAAGCCAGTGGCATCGCCTGGGCGGCGGAGGCAGGAGAGAAGGTTGCAGGAGAGAAGGAAAAAGTGACGCAGGCACGCTTCCGGCAGAGGTGGAAATTTTTTTCCCCAAAAGGCTCCGCTTTATGGCAATGACCACAGGCTGGGCTAAGCACGGAAATGAAGCAAAATGCTCCCAAAAGTCCCAAAACACCCCACTGGGGTCATTTCATGATCCCGTGCCACCTCCCACAGCAAGCCCTGCTGCAGACTTTTACAAACCCCCAGACCCTGGGAAATTTGCAGCCACGTCTCCCGCAGCCACATGTCCTCATGGGCCACCAGCTGCCACTGCCAGCGCGCCGTGCATCGGCTGAACCAAGGCCACTGCGTGGGCCAGTACAGAAACGGCTGAGAAACACTTTGGGATTCTAGTTTTGAGTTAAAAGCATCGTTTTTACGAGCTCCTCGGAGCAAACGCATCCCTTTCTAAAAGCCTGGAAAAGTCCCAGCAAGCTGTGAGCGCTCCCATACTCCAGCAAACAATGATAATGCTTAATGCTAGAAACACGCACGCCATTATTTTCTTATTAAGCACCCCTCCATTTGCTGCTATCGTTGGTTTATTATTATTTCCATGGTTTGCAAGGCAGCCTGCCTAGGGGCCCCATCAGGATCAAGGGCCCCCCAGTGCATTGTGCAAACTTATTGTAAAGAAAAAATAAATAACTGAAAATAAAGCTAGCCTCCGCCCGCAGGGATCTGGAGAGTTAGTCATATTGATCACTCACAGTCGCGTCTACACAGAACCGCTGCCCGACGCAGAGCACGTTCCTGCATGGAGGGGCGAAATCGAGGCAACAGTGTGGCACCCCGAACTCCTGGGGGCAACATTTCTCCGCAGGTTGGTGCCGACATCTTTGAAGAAGCTTGTGTTGGTTGACTTGCCACCTCATTCCCATGGAAAACCATTTTTTTTCTCATTTTTCTACCATGCCAGATGACACCCTGTGAGCTTTCCAGAAGGGCCATCCTGACTTCTACCAGCCCATCCCTCGGAGGGGAAGGAAGCACCGCTCCACGAAGGCATCACCCCAGGTACTTCCCAACACGCAAGCCGGACCGACAGACCGTGAGGTTTCCCACCGCCTGCACTGACCCTCGCAATTGTCAAGTCCTGCCCAAAACTGCTCAACGAAAGGCCAGAGCCAGGGTTTCTCATGCTTTGGTGCCATGGAGGAAAGTGTGTGAGGGAGACTGACACCACAGAGGGACCCGAGGGCCCCGGGAAGAGCCCCGTGCTTGGTTTTCGCGAGCCGCGGCAGACTCGCACCTCGCATCGCAGCTGCGCTGGAAGCAGCAAGGAATTCGTGAAGCGGCTTTGCTCCTCGACACATGAACAGCTTTGGGATGATGAAACCGTGTCATCTGCATCTGTACTTTTTCTTTCAGAGTTCTGGCAGTTTTATGAGGGGACCAGGAAGAAAAAGTTCTTTTTCATTCAGGAACTGAGACATTTCAGCTAATTTCAGGAGAGGTTTCTGTCTGATTTTTTTTTTTTTTAAGGCCATTTTGGATAGAAAAAAAAACACGCTGAACATAAATTTTGGTTTAAAAATGTGCATCAGCCTTCTCCATCCCTCCTGTTCATCACTAGATGTTTTCATGTTTTCCAGTCCATCTATCCAGCCCTTAATACCCTCTGGGCTGGTATTAGGAGTGCCAGAATCCATTGCAAAAGCCAAGCCCTGCACAAGACAGAGACCAAAGCACTCGCTGCTGCTCACAGCTTTTGCCTGGCGGTGGAGGAGAGGAAGGAGCGGGTCCCCCCTTCTCTCTCCCCCCGAAGTTGTGCACTTCTTCCAGGCTCTGCCCAGAGGCAGCAACGCTGCGGCCAGCAAAGCCGCTCGCAGGTTTTCAGATCTCAGCCTTGTCCCGGTGCCAAGTTCACAAACATCAGGGGGGAGGTGGGAAGGGGATCTTTTGTTTTGCTTTGTTTTGTTTTGACATAGCTAAAGGTTTTCCTGTAATCAACCGACTTCTAAGGAAAGCAGCAAGTTGAGCACACACTGCGCTATCTTACCCGCCCGGACTACTCCCATTTGATCGAGTCAGGGGCTATCTAGGTCGTCACTGGAATCTGTGACAGGAACAGCTCTCAGCTGAAAATGGGAATAGAATGGCATTCCTGATTAGGTTTTTAAATGCCTGTAATTGGATCTTTTCTCGGTGATATTAGGACTACACGTAAATTAAATTATCCGACTGCAGAAGTGTTTTTAACCACGGAGATTTACGTGTATTGATTCTTTTCAACAGCAGCTTCACCCTGAAGGGTCTCCTGGTGCTCTTCCTAAGCTTCCCACCATCACACGCCCTCCCCTCCCTCATTCCTCCGGGAGGCCTGGGCTGGGATTTCCCACCCAACCTCACCATGCCATCACCTCCCCCTGCATGGCCACGAAGAGCTCCTCGTTTCGGGTGCCCTCACCGAGCCACTCACGGTGGTGACCCTGCATCCATGACCGACAACCCAGCACGAATGGGCAGCGGCGGTGGATAAATTAAAGTACACGTGCACCGAGCGCTGGAGAACAGATGAAACAAAAGCCCTTCCTCCTCTATCTGTCAGCACGCACGGAGGGCATCTGCGCTTAAAATAAATAAATAAAAAAATGGGCTGGACTGGTGTCAGCACAATGTGTCGTCTGGTCGGGGCCAAGGCTGAGACCGAGCTCAGCGCATCTCGCGCCCGTAATCTCTTGGCTGACCTTAAGTGGCATTTGTGAGCGCGGGGCAGAGCCGTGCCCCCCATCTTTTGCTGCATACAGAGATGGAAGAGATGGAGACGGAGAAAAGGCCGCCACCGCCTGCAAGATCTCTTCCCACCCACCCAAAAGCAGGCAATAAATCCTGCGGGAAAGGTGCAACGCTTTTGTGGTTCGCATACAAATTCCCTGCATGCAGCACCACGAGCCAGATGCAAATGTACTTGCCGCAATTAATTGATTATAGCCTCCCCTCTTACGAGCAAATACGCTTTAAAAAAACGCCAGGAGTGGTTCATGTTGGCTCTGCACAGGTTTTTGCATGCTCCCCTGTCTTTGCTTGAGAGTCACTGCAGTTGCCATTTTGCCCCTCATGTCACTGTAAGTACCTTTTTTTGCAGGATCTCAGGAAAAACACGCGCCTGAACTCTGATTCGAGAAGGGACCAGGAATTGCATCAGGGTGAGGAGAACACTGAGCATGATGTGCAACCACACAGCTAATCAAAGCGGAGACAAACAGGCACAAAACAGGGAAATGTCACCTCCCTTCTAATCTCTTGGGTAATTCACAGGGTCCTTGGGCGGGGGAACAAACAAATAATAATAATAAAAAAAAGTCCAAAAAAACCTCCAAAGCCAGATTTCCAGGTATGCCTTGCAAAAGCAAAGAAAAATCCAAATTAAAGGACATACCCTGCTGCAGAAAAGGGTCTTTGTGCCTTTACTGGAGCTTGTGGGCAGCCTGCAGACACCACCCACGGGAATGTTTGCCCCAAACCTTTTATATCTCACTGCACACCAGGGCGAGACAGCACCGGCTTCCTCACTCCCCTGCTTTTGATGGCTCAGATGATTTCTGAAAGGCTAATTTAGGGGATCATCACATGCTTTGACTCCTGTTGTTTGCAGAGAAAGTAACCCCCGAGGGATGTGCCCACCCAAGCCACCCGCGGGGTGGCCCCTGGGGACGTGCCCCCCACCAGCACGAGAGCCCCCAAAGACAGTCGGTCACGTCAACGCTTGCTTAGGGAGCCCTTAATCTGTGGATTATTGACACGATAGGACCATAACATCTCTTTAGGAGCCATTACAGCCCATCGTGTCAGTAGGTACTTACAGAGTCCTTAATCCGCGGATTGACAGGCTAGACCTTAAATTTGTGTCTATGTCTAATTAGGCAGTTTCTTATTACTCACCCTATCCAGTAACCTTTCCGGCCAAAGAGCCTTGAGATAATTTCTTTAATTCATTAGCAAGTTTCCCACCCAATCACTTAAATGGTTCCTTGCTCCTCAAAGTAAGTCAACCTTGTGTAAAAATTGATGTCCTGAGTTTTCCCCAGAAACTTTTGCTTTGTCACCACAAAATCTCCCTGCCTGGAAAAAGATCTCAGTTTCTCCGCGTGAAACTTCAAATCCCTGTTCCACCACGAGCCATTTTCACTGCCTGGGGAAGGACGGAAGGCCTTTGCACTCAGTTTTCTAAAGGCCGGTGTCTAGAAGCCAAGTCACTGTGAACAGATTTGAAGTCTTCTGAGTCTGATGGGGACGCAGGGGATAAAATTTGGCAGAAGCCACCATGGGAAGGAGTCCGGGATTGTGATGATGTCTGATGTTTGTGACCAGGGCTTTGGTTCGGACCCACTTAGTGGTGACTGATGAGACTCTCCTGTATTAACGGGAGTGCTCTGCTCGGCCCAGGCAACCTCTGGGGACCCGAGCAGGAATTCCCATCGCCTCCAGCAGGGCTGCAAAACCCCCTTGTGAAATCAGCACCAAAATGTGGTGGGGTTGGATGGTAGGAAGAGGGGACAGCTGGTCCCCGAGGACACCCCCAGCGGTTTCCAGCCCAACGTGGTGGTGGCACCTTGGGCCAGCCTTCTCCTGGGGAGCCCCACCTGGCACCCAGCCCCGAACCGTGGGGCTTATGGAGCACAAGAGCCAGTTGAGGAAGGGTTTGCTACGAAGCCCCGAGGGTGGGCAGCGGGGAGAAGGAAGGCAGGGCCGGGAGGGCAGCCGAGGCGTGAGGAGAACAGCGTGATTCGCAGCCAGGTGGGGACGTGCACGGGGCAGTGGGGAGCGGGGACAGGAAAGAAAGAACCAAAGTGAAACTGCCGGGTTCATCGAGTCCACCAAACCAGAAATTTGATGCACAAACATCCTATTAGTCATTGCTACTGCCTAATTACGGTGATTAATCAATTACCACGGCTAAAAATTACCCAAGAAGAGAAGAACCTTTTTCTTGTACCCACTTTCTTTAAAAGCCAGCAAGGCTGCAGCCACCGGTCTGAGTCTGCTGCAGCTACAAGGGGGAAAAAATACACACACACACACCAAAAATGCCTGTCTGCCTGTCTCCAGTGGTTAGAGAGGAGCCAGCTGACTCCAGTTTCCTCTGTACCAGGCTTTGGGCCTCATCAGCCATGCAAATTATAGAGTACTGTGCTGTCTGAAGGCCGAATTTCGACTCAGCTCAGAGAAAAGCCTTAGAGGAAGGGTGGGGATGAAGAAGCCAGCCAAATCCATTCATAATATTTACAGTAAATGGGCCTCTTTGCTGTTGTTTAGTATACAGTCAGTCTAATTATTTTTGAAGTTTTAATTTAAAGAACCTTCTTTATCTGCCTCTCCTTCTGCACCCCTCAAAGGTGTGGGAAACTTCTCTTTTTTTCAGAAAGCGGCAGAATGGGAATCCCTCCCCCTGCGCCTCGCCAAGCCCTGCCCGCAATGGGGTGGGAAGAAAGAGGCCTCCCAGGGGGACAGGGGAGACCCCTCCCGGGGCAGGGGGAGATACCCTGGGGGATTTTAAGACCAAAAAGAAAAGAGAAATCCTGCCTGGAGGGAGGGAACCGGGCGGGCTGTGCGCTGCGGTTAAGCACGAGGGTGCAGATGGTGCACGCGGAGACCCCCAAGTCCTAATGCAACCCCCCCTCCCCTCCCAGACCCTGTTTGTGCCACGCATGTCCCCACTGCTCTCCTCCCAGGTGGCCGGGACACATCCCTGGAGGAGCAGCTTGCTCCCAAGGCTCCAGGATGCTCCCACAGCCCCTGCCCTCACTCCCACGGGCTCCTGCGCCCCATCTGCGCGTGTTTCATACAAGCCGGTGTGATCCCATTTTAAGGACAATCGGGGAGGTTTCAGGAGATTTCGGAGGCTCCTCCTCAGCATGCAGGAAACCCCAGCAAGCCTTAGCGAAGCCATGCACCCACCAAGCAACTCGGGGCTGGTCCTGGCCCCGGATGGCGGCGTTGGTGAACAAACGCCTCCCTGCCTGGCTTCCAGCAGGGCACACCCCTTCTCCACCTCAACCCACCCCAGAGCTGAACCAGAAACCTTCTGAGAAGGAGAAACCAGCGCACAAAGGGCTCCCGAGTTCCAACCACGCAAAGCAGACCCGAGGCTGAGCTTGCCAAAATCCCCTCTCCGGCGACAGCAACCTGCCCGTCACCCTCTCGGCACGGGGACAAATCACCACCGCCGCCACCAAAGCCATCAGAGGCCACCAGGTCCCACGAGCTGCAGGGTCACGGCCCTCCCGAGCACAGCCCTCAGAGCTCACGTTTTGGGAGATGAAGACCTTGAAAGGCATTTCCAATTCAAAATAAAAGCACAGCTCCTCTGATAAAGACAGGCGCTGCCGTCCGGTCCCAGCGATGCCCCGGTGAGCGGGGATGCGGCCCCCGGGAGAGCCGCGGCTCTCCACGTTTTATTCTCCCCTCTGACAGCATGTAGCTATGCAGGTTACACATTAAGGGGCTTGTAAAGGCCTTAATAAAAACTGATGCATACTAGGCTAGTATTTCCAAACTGATACCTAACACCCAGATGTGTGTTACCATTTTTTCCTAAGTGCATTCCGCACGCGCACACACACACAGATGGGGCATGGCCGCCGCTCTCATTTCCATAATGAAAAAAATCCTCTCCTCGCAGCACACTGACCTGTAATTCTCCCCGAAGTTATTGCAAGACCGAAAACAGACATTTCCCCCCCCCCCAAAAAAAAAAGACCACCACCCACCCTGCGCAGAGCTCTTTCCTAGAGGGCAGGGAAAGGCTTCTCGCGGGGATGTAAAACATGGAAAAGCACGGCTGGAACAAAAGTCCTTTTCACGCCCGCCGTGCCCCCCCCGGCCCCACTCCGTAACAATTATGAAAACTGTTTAGCTGGGATGGCATTTGGAGCATTTACTGCATTCCTGCCAATAAATTCCATTCCCGGATCTGATGGAAAACGCGCCCCCTCTCCCCTCCCCTCCCTGCCTTCATTCCTCCTGTCTTTCTTTACAACCTAATACCCTGTCGACTCGGGGCCAGGGCCTACTTAGGGGGAAAAAAAAACACCCAGCGCCAGACTGGAGACAGCATGCAGACTGAAAAAGTTAATCATTACTTCTGTCTGCCTTCATAATCTAATCACGCCTATTCCTAAGAGCATGCGGCAAAGCCCGCTCGCGCGCAGGCACGCCGGGGCTGGGTCGCCGCGGACGGACGGACGGACGGACGGCACCGTCCCCCCACCCCCCGGCCAGCCCCGTGCCCCCCGGGCAGGGCGCAAGCCAAGCGCCCAAGGGACGGCGAAGGGCTCTTGGATGGAGTTCACAAGCGAGGAGCTGCCTCGCCACGCACGCACCCCTCCCCTCGCCTCTTGCTTTGCTCTGGATTAATAATGCTGAGCAATTATAGAGAATATTACGTTCATTAAGTAATTAACCCTCCCGGCGCTCCGGTGGAGCTGGCACCCCCGTTTCGCAGACCGTCGGAGGTTTCGGCGCTTTGCCCCGAGCTGTGAAGCAAGCAACACCCAGCTGAAAAGCCCCCAAAAGCCGCTTGCTTCGTCCAGCAGCATGGTGGCACGGGGGACACTTCAGGCGGCATTCTCGCCAGCCCAGGAGTCACGCGTCGGTGCATCTCCCCCAGCCCCAAATGCTTGCTTTCTGCCCCCAAAATCACCTCGCTGCGCCATCCCCGGTGACACCCGCCCGGTGACACCCACGACACATTTTCCACGCTCGCTCTGCGGGGCTGTGACAGAGAACAGAAAAACCGCAGGCCTCTCCGCGCGGAGATTTATGAGTTTGTTCCTTCTAATGAGCTAAAAAGTCTCAGCCCGGCTTCCAAAGAAAATGAATTCATCGGTTCAAACGCAGTGATGTAACTTCAGGCTCCCGACTCCCTGTCCAAATAAAACTGCTGTTACTGGATTCCCGCGCCGCCGCTCGCAGCACGGCGTGATGGGGTTATTTCCCCGGGGAGGCGTGGGGTGCCCCAACCCAGCCGCACCCCGCATCGCCCCCCGATTTCTCAGTGCTTTCTGCTTTCCTCCTGCAGGCCCCGTTGCAGATATCTGCGGCACCTCCCCGCGCTGCCAACCTCGCAGCAGACATCAAAGCGCGGGCGGCCTGGGCAGGAGCTCCCCCTCGGCGGCAGAGCCCGGGAATTTTTAGTATCTCTAAGCCAAAGCCATCGGTTTCATCACCGCGAGTCACCGGGGCGGGAGCCAACTCCACCGGTTGTAAAAGCAGAGGATGTTTGAACTTTCACCGCCTCCCCGGCACCCGAGTTTCTCGGCCGTAAATCAGCCCGTTTCGGGGGTGAAGGAGCACCTGAGCGGGAGGGGACGGCGGGGACGGGGACGGGCACGGCCGGGGCGCGGGGCAGCTCTGCCCCACGGAGCTGTGCCGCCGCAACGCTCGCCGCTGCGAGCCAGCGCTTATTTAATCAGTGCTGGCAGCTCTACAAACAAAACCTATTCAAAAAGAAAATTACCATTCATAGACTCCTGCTCGCTTATTATGTACACATATATGTACATACTTGCAACAATACTCCGAAGGCTCAGCAGCCGGAGCGCTCCTGAGCGCGCAGCTTAATGCGGAGATCTGCCTGCCCACCTGCCCCGTCGGAAGGGAAAGCCCTGGAAAGCCGTGCGGGCGTGCTGGAGGCTGGGGATTGACCCCAAAAAGTGAGGGGAGGCAACTGAGCCTTCAGTCACCGAAACCTGGCACCGATGCCCTGCTCTGTCCTCGAGGATGAGGTGGCACGGTGCGGTGGCACACACCATCCGCGACAGCAGTGGGTGGAAACCAGGAGAGATTGAAGAGGAATGGGGAAAAATGGGCAAGGAATGAGCCACATTTGGCCTCTGCCCCCCAGCAGGGACAGGAGTCCCAAAGGAGGGAGCCATGCTCCAGCCCTGCACCCAGGGACATCTCCAGCATCCTGGCAGCCCCGAAAGAGCCCTGGGCACGGCAGGAGCCAGGGGACGGGGAGCTGGAGCTGCGACACTTTTTGTGCAGCGAGGTTAAAAGGGTAGAGAAGGGCTGAGCCAGCTCTTACAGAGCTGCTTTTTTTTTTTTTTTTTTTTTGCAAGTTAAAACCAAGATAATGACACTGGGTGGGGACCAATTTTGAGGGCTGAGCAGCCAAACCAAAATTAGTCTCCAAGCCAAGAGCTTCCTAGGCCTCAGAGTTTGGGGAAGGAAGCTGAGAAAAGTCATGAAAAGATTCCTCAGTAAGTCGAGAAGCGTGGCCGAGTGTAACGTTCAGGCAAAGGTGACCCTGCTATTAAAATATTTTTCAACATAATAAAAATAAAATAAAGCACTCGAACTGCCTCCCTCTGAAAGGTGGGCGCCACGAGATTGGGGGGAGTCTCCTTTTCTCTCCTTTTCTTCTCTTTCTCCTCCTCCCCCGGCACTTTCTTCCCCTTCACTAAACTATGTTTTCTTGTGTTTCTTTTTTTTTTTTCTTGGCTGTTTCCTCATAAAAGACTGATGTAATTTCCTGTCTTGTCCCAATGTTTCCTGTTAATTAACAGGGTGAAAGTTATCATCACGGATTTAACTGCCTACCCAAAAAAAAAGGTTAAAAATAAAAATAAAAGAAATGGGACAGAATGGCTGGCCGTGAGCAATGCGTCCTGGGGCGCACCTCCTCACCTCCTTTCTCCATTCCTCAGCCAGGGACCACCTGCGTGTCCCCTGGATGGAGCAGCCTTTGCATGGGTCTGGAGTGCAGAGAAAAGCCCTAGCCTTCCCCGGGCAAGGATGGGCAAACACTGCACTGCTCCTATCTTGCCAAAAATGTAAAATAAAATAAAATAATCGGTGGAGAAAGTGGCAGCCTGGCTGATGGTGCCATGGTGCCCCACTGCCCCCCAGCCCAATGGGCAGCACCACTTTCCCAACACGCCCAGCACGCCCTTTTTTATTAAAAGTTTAAAACAAGAACACTGAAAAAAAAAATAAAATAAAGGCTAATCACAAGCCCTCGGCCGGACATCCTGCGCGACGCTGAGCACCTTCCTGTCCCGCTGGCCCCCGCACCACGCAGGATGGGGCCGCGCTGCTTGTTCCTCAAGAGCAGCGGGACGCAGCACCGTGCCGGGGGCGCACGGCCCGTCCTCGGCCAGGCGTGGGCAAAACGAAGGGATTTCGGGCAAAAAGCGAGGGCGGGGGGTGTCACTTGAACTCGCCTTTCTTCGCACGCCGCCGCTAAAACGGAGAGCGTGCATCAGCAGTTAATAATATCTCGGCGCTGAAAATAAACTGGAAAGGAAGCTACTTTGTGACAGTAGGCAGGCGGCCAGGCTGCGGCGTGGGTCATTCAATCCTGCCGGGGACGGTGGCGGGGCTGGCACTGACCTGCGCCTGGCCTCGTACAGTACCCGAGCACGGCCGCCAGCCCACCTGCCTCCTGCACGGCTCGGGGGGGATCGGTGCGTCCTGTATTCCCTGTGTTTGCCCCCCTCTGGATGGCACACACCCCGTTTTCCCCCAGCCTCAACGCTCCGACGCCGGCGCTCGCGGGCTCCGCATTTAGAAACAGCATCACGCTGTGTCCCCCCATCCCCACCGCGGGTAAATGCATGTGGTTAATGTTACTTGTTCCTATAGTGTAACTGATACCCGATCACAGACAGCATAGATGGAAAAGATTCAGGCCCCGTCTCTGCCAGCTCAGGACTGCTCCCGTACGAGTGTTTTTGTCCTGTCTCGTTTTAAATGTCCCCAACGATCGGGTTTCCGGCGCTCAGTGGTACATTTTATTTTGCAAACAGATAGCGGTTTGGATTGCTTTCCGGCAAACACGCAGGCACACCCCTCCCTGGCACCGAGCTTCCAAATTCACCTTTCTACTCCCATTCCTGCCCCAAAAAGCCCCAGGTTGCGGGAGAAAAGCCAGTGGCCCAAAAGCCACCTGCCTGAAACTGAAATGAGCTGCCAGCCAAAATGAGGACGAGCGAGGAAGAGGCAGCGACCCTCCCTGGACAGCGCGCAGACGTCACTCGTGGTGGGATTTCTCCTGCATTTTATTGCCGACTGCTCCCAAGGCACCGCTTGGTTGGAAAAATCCCGTGGCGCCAACGCAAATGGATCAAGCAGAGATCGCTGCTGGGAAGGGGGATGGAGTGACACGGGCTGAGCGCTCCTGCCTGGCTTTTAACCCCTCCTGGGAGGACATCTAGGGGAGCACAGAAACTCCTCCCTGGGCTCCGGAGGAGTTCAAAGCAACTACTCAATGGGTCCTGCTCTCTTCTGGGCAACCCCAGGGTGAGAGCCTGCTTCAAAAGCCCACGGGGGGCAAGGGGCCGAGAGCCGCGGGGCCGGTGCCAAGCGCGGGCTCCCCCCTCCCCGCGACGCTGGCCCGGCCATGCTCTGCCACAGTCAGATGATGTGCAAGGCAGCCGCGAGGCTCCTAGTCTGGCAGGCAGCCTGCTCCGCTCCAGAGGCTCCAGCGCTGTCACCCATGCATTAACCCCTGATAACCTTGTCCTTCGGAGGACGGGGACGTGCCTTTTGGGGACATGCTCCAGGCACGGCGGCTCACACCATTTGTGAACTGCTCCGCAGCAAGGCTCAGAAGGAAAGGGTGCAACAGCGTGCAGCGTTGGAAGCAACCAAAAAAAAATATCAAAGGGACGTATGCTCAAAAATAAACCCAGAATAAGTGACTTGAAAAAAAAATTCCCAAGCAATTGTTTATCCCTGGGACAAATATACAATCCTAGCTACACAGGAAGATGTCTCAATTTCAGATTATAATAGGATGCCAATTTGTAAATAAAGGCATTTCACAGGAGGTTATAAACTCTGTGCTACAGGGAGGTGGAAAGAGGGGTTGGGAATGGGAAAGCAACCCGGGGGCTGGGCCGGAGAAGCCGGTCGGGATCCTGCTTGCGGCGGGGGGAGCGGCGGGACCCGCTCGCGAATAGCTGCGGGTTTAGGCAAGGTGCTTCTCCCCGGCGAGCAGATACCAGCGGGGATCAGAGGCATAGTGAAACATTCCAGGCCTGCCCGCTATTCCATAATGAAATGTCACTCAGCCGCACGCGGCGCCTCTGCAGCAAAGCTGAATCAAACCTGAAGGAAAGCGGCCCATCCGACCCGGCATGGTCTGTTCCCAGGCGAGCGCCACTGGTGCCTCTCCAGCCTCCAACCAACTTTCCAGGTCTTTCCCCATCTTTCAGGCGCACGCCTTGAGCGGAGGAGGCGGGAGGGAGAGGCTGAGGCTGTGCTCGCCCAGCCTCAAGCCACGGCGGGCTTGGGCCAGCGCCCACCCGGCACCGTCACGCGACGTCCGCTGGCTGCGGGAGGCTCTGGGGCAACTCCAAGGTCTGGGTGAGTCAACAGACGCTGCTGAGCACAGGCTGAAGGCTGGGCAAACTCTTGCCTTTGGTATTTTATGAATAACCCCAAATAAATAAAAAAAAAAGCGGTGGAGGTGGTGAGGATACAAGCCAGTTCATCTTGCTTTCTCTGTGTCACGGCCTGGGCTTCTTGGAGAGCTTCTTTCTGCTGGCAGACCCAGCACCATTCAGCTGCCCCACAGGAGAGCTGTCTTCTCGCCCACCATGGGCACCACAACCCTGCACCGGCCAACAGCCACCAGCAGGGCTGGAAGAGGGAGATGTCCATGTCCATGTCCATGTCCATGCAGATACTGTGTCCATGTCCCATGGAGACCCAGCTCTACCCCACCACCACCCAGCAGCATCAGATGGCTCCTAGAGCTCCATGGGTTGTACCCATCACACACCCAGCCAACCCTGGGCTCTCCGAGTGCGGCTTTGCTTGTTTGAAAGCACAGTCATAACCAAACACATCTGCTGGGAACAGGTCAGGCCAAAACACAGGAAAAACCACCCTCTGTCTCCTATTTAGAGACATTATTTTTGTCTCCAACGGGATATTTTTGCTCTGTGCGTCAACCGCGTCAGGGATACAAAGGACCTGGGCTGGTAGCACCTGAGCACAACCACTTCGGTGGGTGACATCCCAGCTTTCCCACACAGTGACCACCGAGAATAAAGACAGATACGTGGTAGAAAGGTGGGGGACACAGGCTGGAGGACGGGATGGATGGGGAGAGACAGCAGAGGTGCCCTGAGAAGAGGCGAGGAGAACAGCACGGGGTCAAGGATGAGCCGACGCTGCATTAATATCCAGCCAAGCTGCACGCAGGCCCCACAGCTCCTCTGCTCTGATTTTGACCTCTGGAACAAACCTCATCCCCACCCTTTTTTTTTCTTTCCTTCTCCCCCCCCCTATTTATAACTAAGCCAGCTAGGTCACAGAAGTGTCGTGTGGCTGGGTCCCCACCCCTCGCACTCTGCCCCCTTCCACACACTGCCACTGTCGATGTCAAAGCTCAACTCCACTACACGGGAGGTCACCCCGAGCATTTCAGGGACACCTGTCCCTTTGGGGGGGACTCCCTGTGACTGCATTCTCACATTCAGCTCCCCCCCTTCTTTTTTTCACAGAGGCAGGGTCAGCTTGGGGGTTGTGTGGGGGAAACACTTGTGGACGCCGCTTTCCGTCCCTCACCCCAGCCATGCCATTCCGTGCCAGGCCGTGCCATGCTGTACCATGCCGTGCCATGCCACACACCCTCCCACCTCCTCCTGCCTCTGCCCTCCCAGCACCTCTGGTATTCATTTAATATTCATTAGTATTCAATTAAACTGCCTTCGGCCTCCAGGAGAGAGCAGCCCCGCCAGCAGCCGGACCCGCGGCTCCCTTCATCAAAGGATCCTCGCTTCGGTTCCCTTCTTCATGCTCCTCTGACAACGCCCTCATCTTCTCAAAGCCCCATCCAGCTTTCCTGCCAGAATGGATGTCGACCCCGGGCTGGCCTGTTGCCCGAATTCTCCGCTGCTGATAGCGATCTGCCTCACCAAACCTACCCGTTCTGCCTTGGAGAAGCCAGGCCAAGCCTCCCGGTTCTGAACACGACTACAACACGGACATCTCCTGCCCAAAGCAACCGCTCCAGGCACCCACAGTGCTACAGAACCCCACGGCCACCACCCTCACATCCTCAGCCTCTGAATAATCGACAGAAATGGAGGTTTCATGGCTTTTTGTAAAGCCACCCCTTTGTAAGGCAGACCGGAGGATGGGTTTTCCACCAGGCCTCTGCGGCCTGCGCCTGCCCAGACCCAGCTGAGAGCTCGTCCCTGAAGCGAAGCACTCCAAGCGCACCCTGACTCATTAATGCCCTCTTCACATGCACTCTTCTGCTACCTAAAACATGCCAGGGAAAAAAATAAAAAAATAAAAAAATAAAGGAGAAGGTTAGCTTTAGGGAATTGCTGCAAACTGCGTTTATTTTCCTTTCTTGACTGGGTCTCTCCAGTTGGGAATTTTCAGCGCTGCACTTCTGTGAGCGGAGCGGAGATGCCAGTAAATCAGACCAAATTCAAAACAAATGCTCTTTCATGTGGAGGCATTCGGCTTTGTTTCATGGCTTGTGTAGCTAACCGTATCCCTCCATGAGTCAACTCTCCTATCAGCTCCTCATTAAACTAAATGGCTACAATTACATTTGTGGAGGAAAAAGAGTGGTTAATGATCGTAAAAGGTTCTGTTTCCAGGCTTTTGGAGGGGGAAAACCTTTGATAACCAAGAGAAGAAAATTAAATCCAATCACGTGAAATAAAGAAAAATTGCCCTCAGAGGGGGGATGGCGCTTTCTTTTGGGGGGCAGGAGGGGCTCTGTTCATCCAGCTCCTCGGAGCAGCCCCTGGCCCCAAGGCGCAGCACTGGGGCTCCCCTCCTGCAGCCCTTCGGAGCGAGCTGGCTGATTTCCTGCAGCCCAGGCCCCCACCTCCCTCCTTCCCTTCAGGAGCAGAGCAGACAGACGAGATGTTATCAATAGCCCGAACCTTTCAGAAAGCCCCCTTTTAAAAGCGAGTACTTCCTCTGCTTATTTCATGTGGTATCCTGTGGAACTGAACTCTCTCCTCCCCTCTGCAACGGGCATACTTCAGGAGGGAAAAAAAAATCTAACAACATCCTTATTGTGTTGTTTTGCTCCTTGTCTCCTTTCTTTTTCCAGTCTCTTTTTTCTTCCCTGCCTTCCCTAAAGCTAGAGGCTCCAATGGCAAAAAAAGGAACACCCAACATCCCACCATGCTAAAAAAAAAAAGCTCAGCAACAAGTTGCTCCGTTCCCTCTCCCCCTCCGTTTGATTAATTCTCATTAGGGCCTTTGAACAAACAGTATGCTCCCCTCTCAAATAACAGACAAGGTATATATTACACCAAAAGAAAAACAAACAAGGCTCACTTAAAGACATCCACACCAAATGCAATTCCTGGAGAGAGAGAAAGACACGCAGACCCGCGCGCGCACACGGCTGCCGCCGACATATTTCTGACATTCCAGTCTCAGGGCAATGAGCTGCGTAACTGCTCCACAAATCATAAATCAGGGAGACACGCCGACAAAGAGAGCACCTTCCAACATCAGCGAGTACATGCAGGTACATGGTTTCAGACACCCAGTGAGCATGCACAACTGCTTTCATCCTGGCAGCATCAATGTGTAGAGCCCAGCCCCAGGACTGGCTGGGCTGGGGAGGGAGAAGGGCTGCTGGAGGCTTTGCACCTCAGAAACCACCCCCCGAGGCCCCATCCCATGATGGCTGAAGGAGGTGGGAAATGGGAAAAAGAGGAAAATTCAGCACTCGCTGCAAAAGCTGAGCCTCACGCACGAAACTTTGGCTGCCAGTTACCCCAACCAGCAAAACCCAAGCAGTGCCACTGCCGCCTATCAGGCCAGGACAGCTCGACACCATCCCCTTCAACAAGGGACACCCACACCTGCTCCGATAAACGACGCATACAACCAAACTGACAGCCAACATCATTGAGCCTTCCCCGACACACCTCTTCCTGCCTCGCTTCGAAATTAATGGAGCGTAAGGCTGGAGTTCAAAGGAAACACAGGCTTTCGGGGAGGGACAGCTTTGCCTGGGATTTCAACGCATCCTCTGCGAGAGAAGCAGCTACTGAAACAAAATCCAACTCCCCCTTTGATCATGCCTTTCTCAGCAACTCACATCCCCAAACACCCCAGCACCCGTTCTCGGCCAGGTGGGACCCTCGGTCAAGGGGACCCAAAGGGACGCAGTGGAGAGACCCGCGGGCAGAAGTAAGGTCAACAAGAGGCATCTTACCTGAAAGCCCCCCAGGGGCTAGACAATTAGTTCCCCCTGTTTCAGTGGAGGAAGGCACAGAGTCTGGACAATCTGCTGCAGCAGAGGGAAAGAAGAAGAAGAAATCAGTATACATGCACTTCTCTGCAGGCTCCCAGCGCCGCCGCGAGCGGAACACACATTCCAAAGCATTTAACAGGAAGCGATTACTAATTGTCTGCACAGACACGGTAGTTCATCAAGATGCATCCACCCTAACTCATCGCCTCAATCAAGGCTCCATGCTGCACTTAATCACCAGCCCATGCTGATTATAGACCGGCAAAAATTACAGACTGGCTGCCACCTCTCCAGCCAAGTCACCAGGTAATGAAATCAAGGCTGTCCTCCTTATGACAGAGCTGATGGAGCTCCCAAAATGCTTAAATTGCGGCTTTGTGCACCAAACGCAGTCAACACCTGTACTCGCCATAAGGGGAACTGAAACGGAAAGGTCTCATCACTGCCCTGTTGCCACAAACGGTCTAAGCTTGTGCTGCCCCGCTTGGTTTTTGTCACCAGCAGCTGCCGCAGACCTCACCCACCGCTGGCCACCCCCTGGGAGCACAGCGTGCACCCATGGGTCCTACCCCTCCAACCACCGGCCGAAGGGACAGGGTGAGATTACCCGTCTCGTCTGCAGTTTCCCCTGACATACGAGAAGCTTTTGGGTTCAGGGCTTGGGCCTCTCCATCCCGAGCCACCCAAGCATCTGCTCCCCTGCTCCAGGCAGTGACAGCCAGAAGCCACCAGCGGTCCCCTGCTCCTACGGGCAAACTCCAGCTTTTTGGTCACTACTGCATAAACACGAGCTCAGAGGCATGCTGTGATGAAGCCAAGAGGGAAGATCCATAAAATTCACACAACCCCCCAGGTCCTCGGCCGGCTGTCAGGAGAATTTTGGCTTCGTCCAACTTGGGCTCCCTGATGATGTCAATTAGCCCACTGCTTTATCTCATGGCAAGGGCCACCATCAGGAGAGCCCTGATATTTTACTTCCTACTGCTAAGTCATTTTTCCAGACTTCATCCCTGAAATCCCAATGAAAAAAGCCTCCTGTGTGCATAACCTTATTTTATCAGAGTAAAGTATAAGCTCTAACAGGAATATACAGTTTAACAGGATATACTTAATCAAACTGAAAACAATAGGGGAGACAGGAAATGGACTTACTTGTGAAATACTGTATACTATACACTCTCTAAATGCCTTGTGGTGTTTTCTATTCTTTAAAGAAATTTGCTTTTTCTTCTGTTTAACCCTTTCCAATCCAGACAGAGGATTCCCAATGCCCTAACCTCAATTGCTTGGGCTACAGATGCTCTCTGGGCACAGGCTGGACCATCCTGTGTGGTGGGTCCTCTGGCCCCGATGACACCTCCCTGGTGAGACAGATTGAGAGCCTCCCGAAACACCTGCACCCCTCCCTGATCCACACTGACAGTCAAAGGAAAGCCCCAGTATGCTTTCATGACTTATTTACAGCTGTCAGCTCCCTTCCCATCCATGCTGCAGCCAGTTCCCTTGGTCAGCCAACTACACACACCCTCTGAAGTCTCCCTACAGGACGGTGCTGCTGCATCTCCATGCTAGAACACAGGGGATGACCAGCTGTGGGATCAGCACAAACGCTGGGCTCTCTGCACTAAAGGCGGCTGGTTCCAGCCTCACACTCTTCCTATCACCCACATTAGCCAAGGGCTCTTGCTAGTAAGAGGTACTCAAGCTCGTGTTATTTTCGGCACCAGAGAGGTCGCCGGATCGGAGGTTTACACAAGCCTACTGCTTGTGAATCTCCTCCCCGAATTCCCTTACCGCAATATAAAACCATCGCGGAGACGTCCAATTATTCCTGGTGGCTACCAGCCCAACCCTGCAAGGTGCCGACTGTTTCCTGGAAGTTGCCAAACCTCTGGCTCCCATGAAAATCAATGCCACAGGAGGGCATTTGGCTCTGCAAGCAAAACCTCAGTAGGTTTCCTGCCCTCAGATGCTCCGGCACCACCACGACAGCACGTGAGCACCAGCCCAGCCCGTGCCCCTCCAAAGCTGCCCGGGTTGCCGCGGATGGCTGTGCAGCAGAACCAGCACTGAGCCAGGCTCTGCAAGGCTACGAGTGCACTGCAGGCACAGCCCCTCGCAGCTCCTGTCCTGCTGAACAGTGGGTTGGAGTATCTGCTGGAATTATTTGAGGCCAGCACCGTCTCTCTCGCTTCCAACACAGCCACGGGTGGCAGCTCCTGCAGGGGCACAGGGATGCTGAGCTGCTCTGCACCTCCTGAAGCTCGGCTTTGCCCTGCGGGCTCAGCCCCATGCCAGCTGCCGTCACCAGACCTTGGGGACATCCCAGGTAAGGAATGGGCCAAGTCCTCACCTACGGCTTCTCCTCGATGAATGCATCCAAGCGAGCTGGCCCACACCTACAGCCTGCCCACAGGTAACACGGCTGTCAAGAGCAGACCTTTGTGCTCTGTGCAAAGTCTGGGAATCAGAATCACAGAACGGTTTGGGTTGGAGGGGACCTTTAAGGATCATCTAGTCCAACCCCAAAAGCATACCAACATCAAGCCAACACAGAAGCCAAGGTGGCATTTCCCCAGCCACAGCAGACCCCAGCACCCTGCTTTCATAAGGCAAATGGCACAGCCTCCCCAGCACCCTGCCACCAGAAGACGTTTGCCATAATCCCACCAAGCACACTGGTGACCGCTGTCAGAGCCCGTGCTGCTGCAGGTACGGCTGTTCACATGAAGCACTAACAAGACACAGCGCTACGCACCTAAATATTTTATTACCGCTATCCCCTTTGATGGAAAAAATACAAGTTTCTGCCTGGGTGCACGTCCCCAGCTCCATTGGCACTGTCATTTTCCTAAACTGCCCAAGTTAAGCAGCGGCACTGCTCCTACCCAAGGTCCAAAGACACACACATCAGGCAGGAGAAGGGCTTTGCGCCGTCCCACCGCCAGCTACCATCCCTCCCAGCCCTGGCCAGCATTGCTGAACATACAGGTGGGAAACACCGGGCACACAGCACTGCCCGCCCTGCCGCAGGGATGCTCGGACACGGAGCCCTCGGCACAAGCTGCGGAGGAAGCGCCCGGAAAGCCTGAGCTCGTGCAAGCCACCTGCGCCGACAGACCGAGAGGCTCCGGCAGTGCCTGCCACGGCCCCACGCGCCCTGGTAGTCAGAGTTCAACTGCCAAATGGATTTGTCTTTCAAAAGGGAAAAAAAGGAGGACTTTTTGGTGAGTAACCGAGTTGTTTCTGCGTTTCCGATTGGCAGCGTTAATCACTTCCTATTGGCTGATCCGAATAACTTTTCCTTTCGAAATGGCACATTCATGTTCTGCGGCTTTTCTGTTTACACACATTTTGCTACCTTATGTCAACACTTGCTAATGAATAAATATATCACTCGACTAACTGAAAATGAGGTCCTGGCAAAGGCAGATTGGATGTTTAAACCCTGCTAATAGATTTATCCTAGCATCTTTACAGGAAGCTGAAGGCAGTCGTTAACCCTTCTCTCCTTCAGCTCCGTAAGGGCAGGCATCCTCCAAGCCCTCTGCAGAGCAGCGTGCGTCCCATGCCGGGATCATCGCTGCGGAGAAACAAGGGCAACAAAGGAAGAAATCTAAACACCACACGCTTTGGGGCGAGCACCCCCTTGTCCAGCTACCATGCAGGTGAAATAATGACAATTTTGCTCGAACCCACCAATCTTTAGGGCCTCACTGAGTGTCATGGCACAACCCTTCTGCAACCCAGCAGCAAGCAGCACATGCTTGGGATGCTCAGCCTCCTCCCGATACCCTCGTTCATTCATCAGCCTTTATCTCGTGTTTTTTTCATGCTGAGGCAAAATATTTCATGCTTTGCAACCCAATCATCTGTTAAACAGTGTTGCTTATTTCCACATGGCATGGAGAGGCTTGTTATTGTTTCTATGAGATTGCAGAGGGGAAAAGCCCACAGCGTTACACGTCCTGCCTCACTGTGCTCCAAGGGAGCACTGAGCAGGATGGGACCCCACCACGGCATCCCGGACATCCGAAGGCACCCCAGGTTTGGGGTTCCTTTCCTTCCTTTTTTAAGAACCAACTGAGGGCAGCCTGAAAAGACTGACTCCACCGAGGCAGTCCCATGGGACTCGTCCAGACTCCAGCGGCAGCCAGTCCCGAGAAAGTGCAGAGCAGCAATTTTAGGGAAACTGCTCTTCTGGCAGAAAGGAAAAAAAAAAAAAAAAAAAAAAAAAAAAAGACCCAGAGCCGATCTGCAGAAACACATCTATCTTTGACTCCCTGCCCTGCCGTCCCCCAGCTGCCCGGCGTGACAGGGGGGCACCGTCCCAAACACACCGCGCTCCAGATCCGCTAATCCCCAGGGAGACAGCAGCTGCCCCTGCCCGGCTTCACCCCGCTTCCGACTCTCCCCACCTCTCCTCCTGCCCTGTGCCAGCCCTATTTATCTAGCACCGGCGAGCTCGCTGCCAGCCCTGAGTTTATGCAGACAACCGCAAGAGAGCTGGTGCCAGCCTCAAATGGGCTTCTCCCCTGGCACCCTGACATTTGGTTACAAGCAACAGGCATGCAGAACGGTGCTAAAAAAAATACTCATTTTTTGACATGCACACCCGGCCCCCCCTTCCTAATTTTCTCAGCCTGACAGCATGGGATTAGGCTCCCTTAAAACACAGCAAGATTTCCGCCAAGCCTAGTTGTCAGGTCTCATTTGGGCTCCCAGCCGTCAAGGAGCTGCTTGCCCAAGCTGCACCGTTTCCCAAATTCCTACAAAATCCGGACAGGCGCAGAAGCGAGCTGCACCACTGCCATTACCAGCATGAACTCCCCGTGGCCAGGCATGACACCCGTGGGGCTGCTGACCAGGAGAAGCCGGCAGCAGCCCCAGCCTCGCGTTTTTCCCGGCAACAGCCTTCCCAAAACACTCGCTCCAGAGGCCAGCCCGAGGGCCTGAGCCGCACCACGATCCCTCCTCGAGTTTCCTGGCAGAGCTGTAAAATCAGACTTTGTGCAACGCCTCTCTTAGACAAATTACACCTTAATTCTTCCGGGGGGACCAGAAGGCACCCCGGCACCCAAGTAGCCCAAAAGCGAAATGCATCAGTGTAACAAAGACATTTTCCCTGAGAAAGGGCTGTTCTCCCTTTTTATCTGAAGGCAGCTGCCTGCATTTAAAAAGGTCCACTTACCCGTTGGTTTGAGAAAATCCATCGGATATCTGGAGTAGGGTGGAGGGGGAGACTCTGGAATTAGAAAAGTACAGAGAAAATAAAGGCAGAGCCATGAGAAAGAAAAAAAAAAAAAAAAAAAAAAAAA